>NW_028277125.1:48490681-48642196 GCF_059951505.1 Python bivittatus | reverse complement strand
TATCAATATAGTAGTAGTCTTAATTATATATATAAATCTTCTATATTACTAACTTACTAAGTTATCTCTGAATATAATGGTGACCATAAAATATGGACATTTTTACTGCACAGATATGATCTCAAAATAGTAAACCAATCAAGGATAGTATTGCTAATTAAGTTCATCCAAATCTGTTTCCCAACAAATAAACTTGTCATATATTATAAAACAACAGTCCATCATTGTATATTAGCCTATTATTTCTCATTGGAAATAATAATGCCATAGAAAAGGTTTCCCCAACCTGAGGACCTTCGAGGACTCCTTCTGGAAAGCCCTCAAAACATGGCTGCATAAGCAGGTTTGGGGATGTCACGGAAACAGTGATCTCATGAGATGGCTACATTGCTTTTAGCATCATTCTTCTCTACTGTCTTGCTATTAATAATATTGTTGATGTTTTTAAATATTCTTGTTTTAATATTTTGATTTTATGACTGGTTTTTGTTTTATTGTGCACTACCTACAGTCACTTTTCTGTGAGATTGGTGGCTATATAAATATGATGAATAAAAATTAAAAAAAAATTCCAGAATTTCCAGTCAACATGGCTATAGCAGACCATAACAACTAATATTTCTATTTTCATTAAACAGCAGTTTAGAACAGTAAAGTCCAAAACCAACCATACAGAAGCTATATAAATTTACCCATCTGACTATCATCATCAGAGGAGCTGGAAGCTAAATACACAGTAAGGAACTTCTATGATTGTATAGAGGCAAAAGTGGGGAAGAATCAGGATTAAAAAGTTAAAATAAGAGTAACAAACTCCCATGTAGTGGCCAACACTACAGGTTAAAAGTCAGTCTCCACAGGACTTTAAATACTTGGCTTTTTCTCAGTGAAGAAAGCTAGCTAATTCAACTGGGTATATCATGGATTTTACATCGTATTTCAGAGCTTTACAGCTAAACCCATTAGAGGCTATAATTAACATCTTTCTCCCTACCACCTTCCTCTGAAGAACAGGAAGTGACTTAACTATACTGTATTTTGAAACATGGCTAAACTAGTACACACACTCTTCTTTAGGGGATTCGTCACCATGGTATTGATAAAATAAGGAAATAGATTTAAATACGACAGACAACTGATATACGATCAGATCCCACATGTGACATAGCTGCTCACCGCAGGCTTCCAGTTAATGGTTTTGCTTCTGATATCGATGCAAATATGTGTGCTGTGTGTGTGCCTGTGTGTGGTTTATTCATTTTAAATTGATCTTTTGCTAAACATTAATTATTTTAAATTATTTCTCAAGAAATAAAAAGATATTTACATGGTAAGTATCTACATTATACCATCAGTATGAACATGCACCAGTGAGGGCCTCTTCAGAAATCTGGTCAATTGTGGCTGGGCCATTTTGTGCATCCCACCCACCCTCATTGGGATCTAAAAAAATTATTTCAGAAGGGACCCCACAGAAACAGTTTTCAAGATTTATCAGATAGTACCAGTGAGCTGAAAGGCCTTGACATAGACAAGTCTGGTAGGAGCAATTAAATAGCTTTTTGAGATTGCCACTGGCAAAACAGCACAATTCTTTCCATTTAAATTCAGGGTCTTATACCGAGTTTTCATTCAGCTGTATATCATACTGTGATACAGTTTGCCAAATGCTCAATTTATGAATGTCCCCTGGAAAACAAAACAAAAAAACAAAAATTCCACACCATAATATTAATAATAATAACAAGAAGAATTTCCTTTTATATAATCATAATATTAATTACAAAATAAAAACTGGGAAACATTGTTGTCAAAATGGATTCCTGGTATTAAACACTAGTGCAGTTCGGTATTTCCTTTGTGCTTTCACTGTTGGAGATCGTTGAGATGCTTCCTAAGCAGAAGAAGAAAGGGAGAGTAAATAGATTTGCAAATTGCATCTTGATTTCATTCTGAATATTGTTTATGTGCCAAACACTGAATAGTTTTGTGTATTTGCTAATTTCTTGTGGATGCCCTTTCACAATTTTGCTTTAATTTGAACACATATTGTTCTTTATCCTGATAGGTGAATGGTATGTGGAAATTGATACACAAAGAACAAAATTGCATTTCCAGCTATGTTTTGGCTGAGAATCCCAGAAATAACTCTATATAAAATTAGGACATTATACCCTAGCCATATGAAAGCATAGAGTTATGGAAAAGAGACTGATAGTGTGACAGATGGAAATCAGATGAGAAAGAGTTAAGCAGAGATTCAGACATTGAAGGGGAAGCGGTAACTTCCTTTTTGTGATGTGAACCATCACTGGGCTGTCTGTTCCAATTTCTCAATCACTTTTTCCTTATTTATTGAAACACAGTTTATGTGTTTAATAGTGGCCTTCTAATGCTTTATTATTTTTCAAGAGTTGAAAAATTTCCAGGAAGAAAAACATTATAATATTCTCCAGAAAATAATGTATGTAAGGATTAATTCTCACAAAATCAGGGTAACAGATCTGTCTATTGCAACAGTAAGGGGCAGATGGAAACTGGCCTTCCCACACAAAAGAAGGGCCCAGGCAGCCTGGCCCAGTGCAGGAAAGGAAAAGGCCTCCCAAAGAATTTGAATATATATATATATATATGTATGTATGTATGTATGTATGTATGTATTTGGTTTGCTCTTGAAACATAGCAGTCACTAGAATTCTTTTGTTATGGCTTCCTAACTTTTCTTTAATAAATATTACTTATTGTAAGTTCTTGGGATCTTATGAGTTTGCCTAATTTATTATAGTCCTGCCTGTTGGGTAAACTTGACAATATATTTCTTGAATTTTCTACTAATATAAATCTATTTTATGTGAGAAATATTTACATTCATCAATGGGGTAAGACAAGAAGCAAATAATTTTCTATATTTTAAGGAATGTACAATCATATGTTGACTTTGAATTATGAACCAGGATCAGATAAATTGTTGGGGTGGGGGTCAGAACAAAAACTAAAATTGTTTAATTTGAATTATCTATTCATATAATATAAATTAATTAAATGAAACATTATGATCACTTTTCCTCCTTGTTTCACACTGACAATTCAGGTCCTTAGATTGGGCATGTCTGGTTAAGGGATGGTGACTGTCATTGTCATTGACTGGATTCCCACAATGTTTACCTATAGCCTGTGTGTCCAACTCTTTGTCCATGAGTTCTTCAGGGTCTGTGAATTCACTAAGTGTGATTTTGGGTGTATTTTCATTTTGGCTGACAGAACCAATCATCTCCTGTTCTTTGTCATGTTGGACCTGAGCATAGATGTTGATCCATGGAATTTTCCTGCATATAAAGGAAACAGATCTTCAGTTATATATTTAACTATTCTAAATTATAGAAATAGTTGTCTTCTTAACAGTAACAGTGATTTATCATTTAGATATGTTGTATCACAAAAATAAGAGGAAGAAAGTAAGATGAGGAGTATAGTTAACATTTTGAAATGTCTCAGAAAGTGCTGGGCCTAATTTCAGTACATATGCAGGAGAAAGTATTCAACATGTTATAAAAAATTCACAAGAGAGTCAGACCTGGAAGACTTAAAACCTAGATCTTCAGTTTATGAGAGCTGAAGTCATATGCATCCAATACAAACCATGAGACACCCCCCCCCAAAAAAATTGAAATTTGCACTAAAATATCACAGTACAAGCCTAGCATTTTGTATTTGAGTCCTGACTATGTAAGTCACATGATTTGTGTAATGATGTTGTAACATGTATTTTACAATTTGTACCCTCCCCCTCCATTGATACATATGCTCTCTGTCTCACACACACACACCCCTTAGAACATCTGCATAAAGGGAAAGAAATAAACATTTAAATTAATTGGAGAAAAAGTACAAGATCTTCATTTTCTAAATCATGTTTAGAAAAATTTTCACTGGATCAAGTTTTTGTAGCATTTGCATGTTGGATTTCTAACCCAGTAAAATCCTATTTAATGAAACAATTGGGGGAAGAGATGGCTTCATGGGAGTATTGGAATGGAAGGAAACAATTGAGTAGGCTTCTCTGATCTGAATCTAACCAAAATCCCCTGGGAATTTTGTGGGATTCTTGGAATATTATACCATAGAGTTTAAATCCCTAAATATCAGATGAGATACATTTCCACTTCTGTCTTTAAATTGGTGAATACTTCTGCAGCCACTTAAAGTTACATGCTCTGTTACAAACAGCAAATGCTGTAATTTTCTAATGCTGCTGTAAGATATCTGATACATGATACATGATGTCAACTAATAAATTCATGAACTTATCAAAGACAATCAGATTAAACAGCAGTGACAGCAACTGAAGCAAAGGTATTAAAGAGGAGTCCTGGACAACAAAAACAATTTTGTTGTTTAAATAAGGAACTTATTTGTACCAAAGTTTATCAAAAAGAAAAGAATAACAGAAAATATTTAACAAATCTGAATGGCAACATATACCTCACTATCCGTTCTGTGTTCAGATTGATTGCTTTTCCAGGCAGTTAGAGCTATCATGAGCTTTCTGCAAAATAAATGTTGTGTAACTCTTATTCGCTTCCTTCTGACATCCTTTTAAATGGTTGTTAAATGGCTGGGAGGAAAAATAGTCAACATTTCTGCTTAATCTTATTTTCTCCAGGGCAAAGTTATCAGGTACCTTTGATCTTTCTGTATGATTTATCTTTTGAGACCTGTATGATCATCCTAGTTCTCTTGCAAATTATGAGCCAAGCTCATTTAGCTTTGGTGCATGCTTGCCTGATTTTATAATCTTAATTAGGCCATTAATAACTCATATAATATGTCATTATTTCTTGGAAAGCTTGCCTGGGTTTTTTTTCTGTTTCTGCTCCTAGTATCTCTACTAGCTGCTAAGCCTTTTAAACTTAAATGGGGTTTAGGTTTTTCCTTCTCTGCCATATTATAGAAGCCAAATAAGAAGAAAAAAATCAGAATTAAGTTCCATACTCTCAGCTTAATCCAAATGTTACCACTAGATTTCACAGGGGTCACCTAAGTAAATACATTTCCAAAACAATATATGGAAAATACATATGGAAATGTCCAGAGCTTATTGAATAGAATGCCTTATCTCAGAAAATGTATTTTCCCTGACACACTTTTGATTAAATTTGGATGGTCATGAAGGGTTACACAAGGTGGGCTGGCCCCACTAAGATGCTTTATGCTGAAGAAGCAATGTATCTGCCTTGATTCTTCAATCTGAAGCACAAAGACAGGGCTGATCTGTCCTGACCAGCCACTTCACTTAGATAAAAGTGGCTTCCACACATCTGCAGAAGCCATTTTTCTTGACCACTCTTCTACTTAGAAATAGGAAGCTGCTTCAGTTTGTTGAGTTCTTTGAAGATGTGCTTTAACAGCACTTTCATCAAAACAAAAGCACCCCTGCACAGTTCTAGATATCATACTAATGAAAGATCTGAGCCTCCTGAATCAATAAAACTTGTCTCCTTCTCTGTACATGGCAGACCAAAAGAAGACAGCAACATAAAAAGACAGCTCCCTCAGTCTTCAGCTGAATCCTGCTGGAATTATGAAACGAACTTGGATCAGATAAGTCAGTCCAGACTTCTCGACATGAAATATTCCAGTTTTCTTTCAAATATGCCCTTCTGTTTTAAGCATGTTTCTGGCAGTATATTAAAAATATCATTTTAAAAAATCATATGACTCTTTTAGTGGCACCGTGGCCATCCTCAGTCAGATCAGGAAGGAAAATTAGAATATGATGAATGAACATTAGAAATCTTAACATAAAGTAGACATTGGTCCAATATTCACAAAATGTTTTCTATTATAGTTTTGACCTATTTTCCCTTGCAAATGTTATATGACTCTTTTCTTCCCAAATTTATAAAAGAAGATGAAAATGTGGGATCTTACCAACAAGAACTTGTTGTGAATTCCCCCCATGTCCAAATATATTCATACAGTGTTTACTTTCAATTTTGAAATGTTGTAGTAATTTTGGAGACCAGCTTGCTCACTCATTTCTAACATGGTAACTAACTATTGTTGTTATACTAGAACACCCGAGATAACTGAGTCTTTACAGAGATTTAGTTCTAAACAACAAAGACTTCTATGGAGTCATATATCTACTGTATAGCACAGTAATTAAATTACAGGTAGTCCTCATTTAATGACCACAATTGGGACCAGGAACTTGATTGGTAAGGAAAGTGGATGCTAAGTGAAACCACAACTCTGCTTACGATCTTACTTCAGCTTTCCTTTGCTTTACAGACCTGTGAAAATCATAAATGCAAGGATCAGTCAAAACTTAACTTTTTCATCACTGTCATAACTGTGAACGGTTGCTAAACAAGGCAGTCATTAAATGAGGACTACCTCTATATGTAGCTGTAAGGATGATTTAGGAAAGAATAAATTATCTCACCCCTGTACATAACAAAGACACTGAACCAACTTTTTTTCCACCTGCCATGCTGAAGAAATATAGACTCACTGCAGTCTGTGCTAGATTGTATGTGCGAAAGCTCCCCAAAGATATACACACAAACATAAATTTTGAAAGAAAATATAACAAAATTAATATTCTTCTTATACCATCATTTTGTTCCACAGTAAGGTACTTTTTATTCCTCCAAGTTTTCTTCTATGTGCATATGTCCAATGGCATCTCTTGCTTTATGCAGGCCTTTAATAAACCACCCACATATGTGTCAGCAGAGTGCCAACTGTAGGAATTTATAAAATTAAAAATTGATGCAGAAACATGTTCTCCCTATCTCAGCTAAATGAAAACCAATATTCTAGCTGGAATTCTACCTCATCACAAAAATTCACATTGCTTTCCTGATGAGATGAAGTCCAAATAATCACTACAGACTAGTTTGCAGATTCCCCAATCCTGAATACTGAGAATTCTTTGAAACAGTATTATAAGAATTTAAAAAATAATTTTGTTGGACCAGGCCAATGCCTCATCCAGTCCAGCAATCTGCATCACACAGTGGTCAACAGATATATTTATAAAACTCGCAAAAATGTATAGGATAGTAATAGCTCTCTTCTACTTTCACATCCAGTAGTTGAGATTTAAGCTACTAAATAGCCATCAATACTATGAGAGGCTGATAGTTCAGTTCTCCATGTCTAGTCCAATCCCCCTTTTAAAAACATCAACATCTAATTGTAGTAATTTCCCCAGTTTAACTCTGCTATCTGGCATGATTATCTTTGTATGACATAGCATTAAAGATGTCAAGATATTTGCTTTACCTACAGGTGAGTAGGTACTTCTACGAAAGAGTAAATCTATTGCTATATGTCAAATTCCGAGACTGAGAGATGCATCTTAAGGAGCCATTAGCAAATTTGTGTCTCTAACATAAGCTCTCTTCAATTGTTTGCCTGAACAATTGAACAAAAGAGATGCCATGGGGTGCATGTGTGTGTGACAGAGAGGAGCCATGAATGCATGTATGCCTATCATCTCAGACCTTACTGCATTGAGCTTTTTAAGGGCACATAATTTTTGAGAGAGTTTTGTTCATGTTCAGATGATGATGACTAGGGCTCCTGCTCAGAGCATTCTGCCCCTGGACTTTCATTTCACATCCAACAGTAAGGCAGAATAACTAGCTGCGTTGTTGGATTTGTATTACTATTTATGCATTGACTGATCTCTGCAAATGATCATTTAAAATTACTTGGATAAGATGTATATTTTTCTGTGAAATATCATATGTCTATCCCACAAATATCATTCATGGTGATATGGTTCATGGGGTCACGAAGAGTCGGACACGACTTAATGACTGAACAACAACATCCCACAAATTAGCAAGCCTACCCTATCTCCCTCACCATCCTATCAAGTCTCCACTATGATATATGGAGTCTTGCCATTTTACGTCCAATGCAGGGGTGAGGAAGGTTAAGTGAATATGCTGCTTATGGAGAAACAATTTCTCCCCTTCTACACGCCATAAAATTAACAAAGCAAATCTGAATTTGCACCTGGTATTTCTAATTTAAAGTCATGTTTGACATGGATGTAGCTTTTTTGTTCAATTCTCATGTGAGCTGCGCAACACTAGCAGGACTTATCTACTCTTCAGAAGGCATGGAAAAAATGGAAACATACAGGAGGCATGAAATTATATCAAAATCGAGTAAAGATTCTCCATGAAAATCTTCCTTCCTTCCTTCCTTCCTTCCTTCCTTCCTTCCTTCCTTCCTTCCTTCCTTCCTTCCTTCCTTCCTTCCTTCCTTCCTTCCTTCCTTCCTTCCTTCCTTCCTTCCATCCATCCATCCATCCATCCATCCATCCTAGAAAAAGCTGCATTTCCAAATGTTTACTGGCACTTTTGCCTCAAAAATAGATCTTGTCTCCTTATCTTTATGTTTTAGTTTTGGTAGGTATTATGTGCATATATCTCTTCATATACTCTATTGTATCCTTATAGAAGTGAAGAGGCTTCCACATCCTAATGATGCTATGAGCTATACCCAGAAGAGTCACCAATAATGAATAGATCATAGATAAGATTAAATATAATCCACTGGAGAGGAAATGGCAACCATACCAGTATTCTGTCAAGAGAACTAAATGGACATTCAGAAGCAGGACAACATACTGAAGGATGAATTTCTCCCATATCCAAAGGTATCTAATGAGCTACTGGGAGCAGAGGGAAAGTACCTTAGCACTGCTGTGTATGAAGTGGATAGATTAAAGCCCCAAAAATATTTAGTTGCTGTGCTCAGATGTAAAAGGGAAGTTTAATATACAGCATATACCACTGGTACATGAAATTTCAGAACCATGAAGCAAGGTAAGTTCAATATTGCAAAGCAAAAATAACAAGATGGAACACTGACATTCTGAAAATATGCTGTCAAGCAGCGATGGCTATAGAACAAAATTTAGTTAGTTCCTGGAGGACATTTCTGACGTATCTGATAAAAGGAAGAGAATAAGGTCATAATCCATTTTGTAATGCCTAAAGGTTAAGAGTGGTACAATTACACATTTGCATCAATTTGAATAGAAAGGATAACATGAGTGATTGATTCAGTTTGTCCTAGCGGATAGACATAAAGACACTGAACCTTCCTGCAAGGAGGGATGCAGGTAGAATATCAAATTTGGCTAATGCAAGCATTCTTTGTGTTTGGCAGCAGATATTAGAGAAATACCTGGCCACTAAGAATTAATGATCTAACATGCCTAAGGCGCAAATTTGGGGGGTGGAATTTTTTTTACATCTAGGTCAAAGTTGTGTTTTTTTAATCTCTTGAAAGAGCTTTCTCATAATCAGTCGAAATCAGGTATTGCAATACAACATAAAAATGGCATTATAATTGTTGGTGGATTTGACTTATTTTGCTTAGATCATTGAGGTGTCTCCCCCACCCCTATCCCCACCCCACTTTTCTTTCAGGGTAAATAAGTATTCTGTAATCTTCCCCTCTGCTACATTTTCTGCTGGCAGTTGGACAGAGGGCTAATAAGAGGATTGTTGCAGAATCTTGGTAGCCACATGAAGTTCAAAAAAGTGAGAGAAATTACTCTCCCCCAAATATCATACAACTTCTTAACATCTCATTTAAGTACACTATAGTTAAAAACAAACAAACAATGTTTTGCTTCCCACTCCTTTAATTGCACAAGAAAGCTGGATTTTGTTTTGTTCTGTTTAATGTTCTAACTCTAGCAATGATAACTTCAGGCAGACAGATATTTCTTTGGGATGAAACTGGGGATTCTCTGAATCATGAGTTCAAAGTTAGGTCAAATGTAGCTTTTCTCATGGCCCCACCCACTTTTTTGTAGCCTTATCTATATTTTGGAACATGACTCCAGTATACTACTTGAAGCTCATGTGGACCTCTTGGCCTGGAAAAGTTCTGCAACTTTGCTCTGGATAGTGGAAATATTTTGAAATGAGAGCTTTGTGGAGCACAAAATATAAGGAAGCAATATAATGATATGGGTAACTTCATTCTAAACATTTTATCCTGAATTATTTGAATTGTTCAAACTATTGATCAGCTATTGCTTAACTAGGCTTAGGGTTAGAGTGTACTTGTAAATTAGCAATAAATCTAATCCTCCTGCTCTTTAGGTGGTGACAGCATTAACAATGACAAAGAGTTATGGAACATTTTGCCTATTAGAAGTATATCATGAATGAATAGGCAATCGTATAATTAAATAGAAACAATATAGAGAGTGTGAAACTCTCAGATCTGTTATCTTCATTGTAAAGGCTGTTATTGATGACATGAATCATTATAATAAAAATAAAAATGTGGTTAGATCTATGATGAATAACTTCATTATTTCAAATGTGGCAGACCCTCATAAAGTTGCGGCCAGATTTTGATAACCTACTGCAAAGGCATTTTTCAAAAAGAAGATGCTTATGTCTGTTTCCTGGCATTTTTCACTTACTGATCTACTGAAGTGTTAAGTATAACATTGTTTCATGATGGAGGATACTTGAAAATAGGATTAAAAAGGTATGAAACTCATATTTTGCTAAGAAACATGGAAACATTAAGTTCTAAATTAATTAATCTGTCTCAACTAATAAAATGAAACAGTGTTGCAATTTATATACATTTCCCCAAATATGCATAAACAGTGGTGGTTAGATATAAAATCTGCATCCATATATACAAATACTTCTACTGCCTTTGGTTGAAATCCCAAGGTTTCTTGGGTTTGGGCAACTGTAGTTGTCTATGCAGATCTAATTGTATAAGTTTCCCAAAACAGGCCAACTGAAACGTCACTAAAATGCCAAGGGGGAACTGTTAGTCTTTTTGGACAAATGTCAAATATTTTACTTCCTGAAACAGCAATGCTAGAGTCGGTCCAGTCCATCATGCTTTCAGCAAACCAAAATTGTGTCTTTGTGGCTCCCAGCACAAGAAGCATTTCATAGATGAAAAATAATAGGCAGACAAATAGCTAACTTATTGTGGCATACTAGAATTTTGTCAAGGGGAATGTAAAATAAAATCAAGAGAAGAACTAGTGGCCAAGGGATATAGTTGTCAATAGTTTTGTCATTTACAATTATTAGAAAGATTTAAAGTAGACAAAAGAATTTATGGTTTTGAACATTGTAAGACTAAGTTTGAAACAGAATTGTGTACAAATGATCAACATGTAATTGCTAAAATGTATAAATGTTTAATTAAATTTGAAACAGAGGAAGAACAAGTGAAAGAATGTATGATAAAGTGGGCTAAAAAATTTGGTTATAACATACAGATGGAACAATGGGAAAATATGTGGCTGAAAGGATTGAAATTTATACTATGTTATAATCTTAAAGATAATTTTTATAAAATGATGTACCGTTGGTATACTGTATGTCACCAGAGAAATTGTCTAGAACGTATAAAGGCACTTCAAATTTATGTTGGAAATGTGAACAAGAAGAGACTTTTACCAAGTTTGGTGGACATGTAAAAAAGCTAGAAAATTCTGGAGTCAAATACATACAATAATTCAGAGGATTTTAAAGATTTATATACAATTGAAACCAGAGGTTTTTCTTTTGGGATTGATGGACAAACAGCTGGGAAAAAGTCATGGAATTTTGTTTTTGTATATACAACTGCAGCAAGATTATTGTATGGACAAAGATGGAAAGATTTGGCACTACGCACAATGAAGGAATGGTTGGTGAAGATGATGGAACTTGCTGAGATGGCTAATATATAGATATAAAGACAATATCTAAGTTTATTGCTTTTTTTGTAATAACTGATTAATTTTTAAAAAAAAGAACAGTAAAAACTAACAAAATTAATATTAAGAAAGAGAATAAGAAAAATATAATAAGAAAAATAAAAAGGAATTGGAAAAAGAGAAAATAGTAAAGATCAAAAGTACAGAAAAGAAAAAAGAGAAAAACAACAAAAGAAAAAATATTACTTCTGACACTCTCTGCAACAGATATAAGTAACAATATACATCAAACTGTTACTCTAAATTTACAACATAACTTCAATTATTTCTATTAATCCATATTATTTCTAATCATCAAACCCATACAACTTAATTTCATTTTTTTCTGTATCCTGCAGAGTCCAAAAAAGATTTCCAGTTAGCACTAAAAGTATAAAATATCTTATCTCAAATCAAAGCCATCAATTTCACCATTTCAGCCAACTCCATCAGCTTCACCAGCCATTCTTCCACTGTAGGTAATGTCTTGTTTTTCCACCTCTGTGCATTTAAAAGCTTTGCTGCTATTATCTTATATAAAAATAAAGTTATAGATAATGTCATATCCTTCCACTTGTGTATATATAAAAACCTTACTGCTATTATCATATAAGAACAAAAATTCCATAAATTTAATAACAAATGTGTTTTAACCTTAGTAAACTTTATACACAGATCCTTAAAGCATTGTCATTCAATCCTGGTCACAAAATAATCCCATTAATAACTACCAGAAGCTCTGCATATATGTTAACCATTGTCAAATAAATTCACTTAATAAACTTCTGTTTACTTTAAAAAGTTTAAACTTTAATCCTTTCAAATAATGTCCCACAAGTTCATTCCCATCAGGCTTTCCTTGTCTTCTCCCAGAAGCATCCTCAGTAATTTCTCTTTGTCTCTTCCCAGGAACAGCAGCACTGATTCAAGGCATTCCTTTTGCAAATCCAAGATAAAAAATCTTTCCAAGTCACTCCTCTCCATTATTTGTATCTCTCCTTTAAACATTTTATCATCAATTGATTCAGTTGATTTGTAAATCCATTCTGGCATCTTTTTTCATAACACTCGTACCCTTTGGCCATTTTAAATCCATGTTCGAATCTACAGATTCTCTGTTCATACCACCTTCACAGTCCAACGTTTTTTTGAACTCTGATTCCACATTTGAGTCAATCTCCACCTCTTCTTCATAGTTATCCATCTTATCTACTCTCTCTCATCTTTTTTTCAAGGGATTTGAATTTAGCTCCTAATTCATCAAACACTGACTGGAGTAAAAGTAAAGGAGTTATTTTATCTTCTAATGGCTGCTCCAGGGGACCTCTTCTAGCCATTTTTTCCCCAAAGCAAACTTCATAGTCATATTCTTTTTCTTTTTCTTTTCTTTTTTCATTTACACAAGTAAAATGTATACCTGGATATAATTAATTAGAAGCAAAAGTAAACAGTTCACGGCCTCTTGTGTCCTTCAAGCTGGAATTGCAGGCACATGTCAAAGGGAAACATACAGGGATCAAGTTACAGTCTTCTTCTGTTTTAGAAACCCAGCCAATGAACAGACATGATCCAGCAAAACGAGAAATTTTCCCATGGAAAAAACAAATGTCACTACTACAAATGGAGTTTCATAAAAAAAGAAACTTCTGACAATAAATCTTCCCTTTTCACTGTAAGTAACTTTTAAGTCTCTTTTAAATTCCACTTTTCATCCAGATTTTTGTGAGTTAATCAGATTCAAATTAATGCTCTATTTCTTCTTTTGAAAGCGTAGTCCCAAAAATAAGGATAAACCCCAAGAGAATTACTTATCTGTTGTAAAGAAAGATCTCTCTTAAGTTGCAAAATAGTTATATTCCACAGTGTTTAGAAATGAGGTTCAGTCGGCTCTGGTGTCCATAAAAAGGCTGCACCGCAGCTTTGAACTACTGTAAGATGGATGCCCATCTCCTGGCCGCTCAGCTCAAAAGCGATTCACAGAAGCTTCTCTCTGGGAGAAGCTTTCGAGAAATGGTTGTCTGAAGACTGTATGGGTCAATTTCCTCACTTCCTCCTTGATCCGGAGCAAGTTGGGCAGCCAGCGCTTGCTCCCAGCCACCGATCCAGCTACAAGCCCATTTCCCCTCTCATGGAGAGATGACTAAGCCGCCATTATCCTCACTGGAAGTCTCCAGTATCTACATTTATTGCTGACTGGAAACCCCTTACAGACTTTTTGCATGAAATATAAAAAATGAATTTATGATTTATGATTTTGTGGATTAGACAGAATAGATTATAAGAAAGAGAGTAAGAGGTAAATTTATAACTATACTTATAACTGCTGTAAAGAAGATCAGAAGCTACTTCTTTGTATCTTTTTTCTTTCTTTCCTATTTTTCTTTTACTTTTTTTCCTTTCTTGCACTTTCAGCTTTCTCAATTTCTTTTTTTTTCACTTTATATTACTTTGTATTAGTTATTAACTTTAAAAAAAAAACTTTAATAAAATTATATTTTTAAAAAAAGCAAACAAAAATTGTGCTGCTTTTGAGAATGGAGAGAATTCAACTCCTCAAGGATCCCATAACAGAGATTTCAGTGGAAGAAGCAATCAGCTGCAGTAACCTTCTTTCATTTGGTGGGGAGGCTATTGAAGTGTAGGTAGTGATAACTAATAATACACTGATTATATTTAGCCACCTATCAAAATGTATATACATCCCAACAGACAGAATATATCATGAAGAAATTGTATATCTTTTTAAAATAAGCAACACTACAAAACCAGAAAAATGTAGGCAGATTCATTAGATAAAAGCACCCTGGGGGAAAAAAAAAAGAATTGCATCTACTGTTATGTGAACAGACTTCTGCTTCTGCGACATAAATATATGTTGCTGACTTCCAGAGCAGGCTGGAAAGAGAGAAGTGTTGGGAGAAAATCCTGTCCATTTGCTAATGGACATAACTAAGTATGACCTAGAGAGGTTAAGGTACAAATTCAACTCTTACCTTGTGTTTCTAAATTGATAATTATGCTCTCTAGATGGCCCCGCTACTTATATGTGCTAACAGTTCCATTCTTGGAGTCTGAGTATTCAGCTGAAACCTGTATACCAGTTAAATCTATGAGGATAGAGACCAGTGAATGGAAACTTATGTATTTGGGATCTATGCATTTAAGCTTACCATTGCTAATTTCCAAGCTGAACATATGAATATTAGGGGTAGTAGTAATGACGTAATGACCAAGTATTAAATGAGCAGCAGCAACTACTAAATCAAGGGCACAGCCATCAGGACAGAGCAGCATTTCCTTTAATGAACAAATGCCTAAGCTATATGTGTAATGAATGATGCAGAGTTCTAATGACATCATTTCTGTTGTCATGGAAGGAATAAGTTGGCCCCATGCCACTTATACTTTAGAGCTTTAATCTATGCTACTTTCCTACTGGGTCTGATGTGGTGAAGAAAAACTGCAAAAAAGCCTATCCTCTTGGAGTTACAGTGTAGCTACTCATTATTGTCCTTACTTTGAAAAGAGGCAGTTCCTCTTTTGGTGCTCAGCATAACTATGGACTGGGGAGAAGTCCACAGTTCCTCCAACTAGAGCTTCAACGATTACTTCAGACTGTGCACCATTACAGTTCCTAAGTTTAGAGGGTTGATGAAGTCATAAGACAGTTATCTCAGTGTACAAGACTGACCCCAATGCTTTTAGTGAATGCCTGGAATTCATCTTTGCTTCCCTTCCTCAAGTAAGGCATAGCCTATCCTCCTTCTTGCTTCTTTTCCTCAAATCCTAAATCAATGTATAGGAAAGCCAGCTGCATTTATTTTATTTTTTTTGCTCAAGCAGATTTGCTGTGAATAGCAGAAAGGAGTACCAACATACCTTTTAAACTTGTAGATTAAAAAAACAGCCAAGCCAACAAAGACCACCGAGAGCAGCATCAGCATTGCAGAGCTGCTATGTCCAGCACCAGGATCAACAAGAGGCGCTGAGAGGTAGAAAAAGATCATATTATACAGTAAGACGAAGTCATTAAATGTAGAGATGGGGAGAGGATGCATCTGTCTCATGCCTTTGCTGTTGCTAAGTTATTATCATTAACAAGAGAAAAGGCAGCGTGTGTGTGTGTGTGTGTATGTGCATGTGGACAGGGGTGGGGTGGGGGATCAGTACTATTCTCTTGGAACTTCAAGGTATGTGTGTGTGTGTGTGTATAAAATAAATAAGTAAGTAAATAAATAAATAAATAAATAAATAGGGAACAGGGAACAGGGAATATTTGCAAAGAAGTCAAGACAATCCTTTTCAGATACGTCTTTAAACAGGATTAACCATGACTTTGGCTGTAGTTTTTACTGCTAGGCAGGAAAAAATCTTCATTCTTTTCTACTAGTTTTCATTCAATTTGATGAAAGAGAATTTGCTTTCAAATGTCCACAGCTATGCATTTGATTTTGAAAAGCCATTTGTGCCCAGATCTAATTGCTTTTTTTCCCCCTAAATTTTAATATGAAGTCACCAGGAGTTGAGATCAACTTGAAGAACACTTTATATTTTCCCTTTATAAAAACTGTTAGTTGCCTTGATTGCTTCCTTTGCATAGAAAGGCAAATAAAAATCCTGTGTTTTCTGTGCTTCTCTTGCTAGGTTGCAAAAATAAATTATGGTTAGGTTTGGTTGAAGGACAAAGAACTGGAGAAACAAATCTCTTGTTATATGCCACAGTCATCTTTATGTAAATCTAAATAGATTATTTCATTCCTACTGAACATCTATGCTGTCAGCACCAGACTAAGCTTTTTTTAAAAAAATAACTCTATCTTTGAATCAGTTACTCAATTCTTTTGTCCCCCAAGTAAACCTAGATTTATGAGTGGGGAATGGTTGGATTTCTCAAGCAGATCTCTTTTCATTTCCTTTCAGCTGAAACATATCTAAGTGGATTCTACTTAAATCAGCCTTCACCTACCTAGTGCCATTAAAAGGTATTAGATTCAGCTCCCAGAATACCCAACCAGCTTTTCTGAATCTTTACTAAAAGTACAGTACCAACCTGTCCAAGAACAATGCCGAAGATCAATGTAATAGCTCTCTTCAATGTTTACTTTCTTTCCAGAAGAACATAAGCTAATCATAAGATATCACCTTGTGTTACCTAGATCTTTTCTCCTGCACCAACTTACCTAATGTTAGCTGAGTGACATAAACAATTATTTCCACACCAGGCTTCAACTCAAATTGAACCAGGTTCTGATTTAGAGCACTGAAGAGGATTTCAACAGCCTGAGGAGGAGTGGAGGAAAACACAATTAAATATTGATAAACAACGGCAATTAATAATAATTCTCACTGGCATATAATGTGTTTAACGGCAAAGTCGTTCACCACATGCTACTTCTAAAATCCAAACTATATCATTCACACACTCAGAATAATCCCAAAATATGAAGAAGTTAAGAAAGAGAGAAAAAAAATTCTGGAAGAAAAGCAAATGGAATAGAGAACAGAGTGGCAGAAAAATGCTTCTCATTGCACCTACTGTACATTGCAATTTTTAAAATTACCAAGTTATTGTTGCTATATTATTTACAGTATCAATCACAGAAATATATTTTTAAGATTGCATTTAGCACAAACTAGGGTTGCAGCAGATTTAGTTCCAATTGTAATTCTCTTTTTCTCTTTTTTTCCACTTATACACACTTACCTATATATCTGTGCACACACACACACAGACACAAAAGAATATGGTTTGGTAATAGAACATGTGCTTGGCTTGGCTTTCAGAAAAACCCAAGTTCAATGCCCAAACTCTTCTGAGACAGCTAAAAAAAAAACCTACAGAAAAGTATGGGCTTGTTAAAAGGGAATTTCCTAAGCTTATAACTTTTGAATTTACACATAAGGTGCTTACACATAACTGTGCTTACACATAAGGCGCTTACACATAACTGATAGAGATTTAATAGCCTTCTTAGGGGGAGAAGGGCATTTTAACCACTGTAGATTAAGGATTAAGTCAGTAATTTAAGTAGTTGTTAAGAGCTAGGTTAAAGGGTTAGACTAGAAACAGAGATACCTAGCTTTAGGTCTACCTGTGTCAGGCCTAGCCCAAGGAACTCCAAGAGACAATGCAAATTCAGTCCAGCTATGTTTATTAGCTACAACCTCTAGCAAGAATCTTCCCAGACTGAAACCCTATCTCCCAAAGTCAGTCAGCCACAACAGTGTGAATTCCTCAGGGAGGTGCCAGTCTCATCCTCTTGTTCCTCCCATGCTCTTCTGGGGAGCTAAGAAGATGTTTATCTCTCTGAGCCTGGCCTTCATAATTCCATTCCATCACATCCTGACACTTGTGAAAAACAGAATAAAAATCGAGCAACAAATAATATAAGTAAATGTCTTACTTGGAATTGAATACCACTTTATTTCAGAAAATAATAAAACATATTTAAAGAAAAATATAATGACATTATGACTATGTGAATGTCTAGCTAGCTGTCCCAAGACTACATAATATTTTAATTTAAAGCAAAAGAGAGAGGGGAAAATAAAGATGTTCTGATGAACGACATCACCCTCCTTGGGCCCTAGCACATGCAGGCCAAATTATATGTTGATGTTAGTTTTCTTGTTTTTTCTTTTGCTGCTCCAGTCCTTAAGACTTTGTCCTGCCCATGTCTGTGGGACTCTGGACATCTGCCCTAAAGTCCAGGCCTAGTTGCATTTGTGGTAAGGTGTTGTCAATCAGTACAGAGTTTAGTGTAATTTAAAGCCTACTCCATTCCCAGAATAAAACTGGATAATGTTGTACTCTTTTTAGATTGTGACCTGCAGAACAAAGCTGTTGTTCTTACTATTATTTTACCCTTCTGCCTGCAGCTGCTAAAGCAATTTTTCCTCTTCCATAATTACCTCCCCTTGCTCCCCTTTTCTCCCTTCCTTAATCATAATTTCTACAACAATTTTAAATATATAACAAATCCTTCTCTCCAGACCTCTCCCCATATACAGGTACATCCCAGTTTAAGAATGAGTTCCACTCCCAAGGTTTGTCCTTAATTCAAATTCATATGTAAGCCAGAACAGTATTATTGTATAATACTGTATAAGTAGTATTGTGTACTGAACTTGAACCATTGTGTATTTAACTTGAATCATTGTATATTTAACTCAAATTTTGCTACAATAGGCTCCATTCTTAACTATGGGTCATCTGTAGCCAGGTGTTCTTAACCCGGGGGCTCCCTGTACAGTATTTGATGAACTTGAGATCCATAGAATCTATGTGATAATGAATTTGTTACTTTAAAAGGCCACAAGACTTTTGGTTTTCAAAACCTGTAGTACCCCTTACAGTAGTCTTTCTTCAATATTTCTATAGTTGAGTCTTGCTCCTGCTTCCTAAAGCCACTGTATATTGTTCTGTATTGTTTAGGAAAGTCACCAATGTCTAGAAGCACATAACTGTGGAAGAGAAAGAAGGGAACCAAGAGATCCCTTCTGCATTATTCCTTCTCTTTGTGGTTCTTATTATCTAAAAGTATGTTCTTAACTGTTGATGTTAGTCAGCCTTCTGAGGTAGACCAGACAGGAAACACAGCCAGATGAGCCAATTCTACTTTATTGTAAGGTTCCATTAACAGAATCTTGCAACTCTGAAAGTATATTTGTCCCCTTGTTCACTTTCCAGCCCAAGAAACTAGATGGAGTCCCTTCTGAGCTGCTTGCCCCACCACATTCCTGTTGCAGGCTAAGTTGCCTTTTATCTTACTGTTCCCTTTGCTGTGTCTCTTCACCCTGTCTCCCAAGGACATTCCCACATGTGTTTATGAGATAGATCCAAATGATCTACAGTATCTGGACAAGCTTCCTTTCACATTCAGTTCATCTTTGATAGATTGCAAAGAGCTGCATGTGACCTGTCAAGCCTCAATCCACATCTATAAGAGATTAATATACTATCTTAAGTTTCAAAGCAAAGCTTATAAAGCTTCTGCATTCTAAATAACTAGATATGTATTTTTTTCTGATATAGCTTGAGAATTGGGCAGCACCTAAATAAAAATAAATAAATAAATAAACAAGCTCTACCTTTTAATCCTTATATTCATGGAAGCCTCAGAATAAGTAGCTAGCTCTATCTGAATATACTAAAACATTTTGATTATATGCATTGTCTTTAATGATTTGTCATGATAGAAGAAAGTAATACATCCCATTGTCATGGGGTCCAAGGGTTACATCACTGCTGACATCAGTCTGACTCCCCTTGTCTTCCCATGGATATTACCATTACCTGTGCTATGAATCCTTTAGACAAAGTGTAAAAATACATCCTACAGCAGGAGTGTACAAACTGTGACTATAGGTTTCATGCTGCCAAATTTCAGTTTTCAATTTACAAAAAGGAAAAAAAAATACATGGTGGTGAAGCATATTCAAGTTATTTAATTATTTTAATCAAATGTGAATTTAAATTTAATTTTTTTTAACTTGGATCCATTCAGGTTTCAGAGTATTGATCCAGTAAACTCAAAGGCCAAGCACAGCCCTTGACTAGAAAAAGATTGTATATCCTTCACTTATTAAGCAACTATAATGATTCTTTAAAATTAAATAACCCCCCTCCCCCAAATTTCAATAACTGCTTTGTATGTGAAGAATCAGGACAACATTGTGAAGATTTCAGCTGTCATGCCTCTCCCCAAAACTTTGTCTGACATCACCTCCCTAAAGCTACATTTAAATTATGCTAAATTATAAGACAGCATTATTTCCTTGATAACTGGGTGTCAGAACAATGGCAGCTGCCAATGGGGAACTCAATTTCTTCTGCAATGACCTTGGTCATAGAATGAAAACCTTATGAAAAAAACCTCCCTCTTCCAGAATCACATCCATTTCATATCCTGTGTCTTTATCACACATTTTTACTTGAAACCTATCAGTTCAACACTTACATGAACAATTGTAATATATATGCTATGGATTGTTAGATACCCAAGCCTACTTGGCAGGCCATCATCAAGAGTAATGAAAGTTGCTGAAAGGTCCTGTTCTAATCCTTACTCCTTGGAAATTTCAAAAAGAATACTTCTGATCACTAGATTGATGAATTGAAATACAGAACTGATTAAAAACTGGGGAGGGGAAGAAGTCTTCACTTCGAATCAAGGATAGTTCATGCCAGATAAACCACAACACTGTCAGTGGAAAAGCCCTTTTCCTCAGTAGCCTCCTCAGAAGAAAATGTAAAGGTCTGGGTTAGTGCATACAGGCAGTCATTCAGTTCTGGTCCCAAGCCATGACAGGTTTAAAGATCAAATCTGGCACTTTGAAGTGGGTTAGAACAAATGGACTAGGAGCCAATTAATCTGGAAATGCATTAGTGTGTAAGGCAGAAAAATCTTTAAAAAATTAAAGTGCCCTATGCATTTAGTTGTTTTGTAGAAGAGAGATTTTGACAGGTATAAGCTAAACTCAATGTACAAAGATTAGAAAAGCTGCACCTGTGGAAATATTGTATTCTGCACAATTATTCCAAATACAGTATCTTCCATTAAATTTGATCACATTAATTACAGTAATTGCCTGATAGCAGAAGAGAATATTGATACAGGGGTATGTCAGAAATCTGTTGGAACAGCAAAAATCAATTTGACACAATTATATTTGGATACACAGTCTACAGAAAGGACAAAGGAGGTTGTTTACTGTGATAGTGTTCTATATTTCAAAGATAGGATAGTATTCAGAACATGGTTAAAATGAAAAGGAAAAAGAAGAAAGGGGAAAAAAGGAAGGAAGCTAAAATAATGCATAACTGCAGCTCCCTTCAAATTAGCTAAATAAGTAATATAGAGTTATTGTCAGGCCTAGCCCGAGGAACTCCAGGAGACCATGCAAGTTCTGTTCAGCAATGTTTATTAGCTACAACCTCTATCAAGAATCTTCCCAGACTGAAGACTCCGTTCCCACAGTAGCTATGAAAACAGAGTGAATTCCTCAGGGAGGTGCCAGCCTCATCCTCTTATCTCTTCCTCATCCCTCTGGAGACGAAAGAGGATGCTTGCCTCCCTGAGTGTGGTCTTCATAATTCCATTCCATCACAGTTATATAGGTGGCAGTTGTGGCTAGGAGGTTCTTTTGGCAACTTTGTGTTGTGGCAGTCACGCCTCTTCCTTGATCAGGAGGCCCTCCGCATGGTCACTTATGCCCTGGTCACTTCCCGGTTGGATTACTGTAATGCACTGTACATGGAGCTACCCTTGAAGAGTATCTGGAAGCTATAGCTGGTGCAGAATGTGGCGGCGCGGACAGTTCTGAATGCCCCTAGGAGGGCACATATAACACCATTGTTACGTGAGCTGCATTGGTTACCAGTCTGCTTCCGGGTCCAATTCAAGGTGTTGGTCATTACCTTTAAAGCCCTTCATGGCACAGGACCAGGTTATCTGAGGAGCTGTCTCACCCTGGTTGCTTCAGCCCACCCCACTCAGTCCAGCAGAAGGGGCATGTTGCAGACCCCACCAGTCAAGGAATTTCAACTGGTGGGATCTAGGCAGAGGGCCTTTTCTGCTATGGGCCCCACCCTATGGAACAATCTGCCTCCCAAAGTCCGGTGTGCCCCCACCCTCATGGCCTCCAGGAAAGGGGTGAAATCCTGGCTGTGCCAGAAGGCCTGGGGGCCAGATGGGGGCTTGCACCAGTGGAGGTGGCTTGTGGGGTGATTGACCTTGCCCCCCCCCCAACATCTTGAATGTTTTAGTATTTATGTACAGGGTTTGTTGTCTGTATTTGATTTTTAATTGATTAATTTATTTTAACTATTTATGGGGGATTTTTAATTGTTGATGGGGTTTCTGATTTTAACTGTGAGCTCCCCAGAGTCACCTGTTGGGGGGAGATGGGTGACATACAAATTTAATAATAAATAAAGGCAAAAAATGGTTGGGGTTTAGAAAAGTTCATTATGGAGCAACCAACAAGAGACCTTTGATTTAATCCAGAGTTGGGCAACCACTTTCATTGCCCCTCACTGATCATGATTGTTGGAAATCAATAGCAACACTTTCTACTATTTTGACAAAGGGAAAAACAAACAAACAGACAAACATGAGATTTTAGCATTAAGTCCTAAAACAGCCAAAGACCCAGGGGACTAAAAGGAAAATTTTAGCATTACCTATTCTATCATGAGGTGACAACAAGTTTGTATCACTGCCCTACCTACCCTTAGCTTCTGCAGCCTGCAAAAATTAACTACCAAGAGAATTCCCATCCAAATTTAATCAGAAATATGGCCCATTTCTGACTTAGGGAATTTATTTTGCCCTTACTGTACATACTGCTTGCTACAGCTATTATCATTTATCTTTTAGCCCACACAGTTCATTAATATAGTACAAAAAGAACTTTGATATTTTGTCACAGTTCAAAAAGCAATCTTGAATTGGTTGCCTATTGCTTTAGGATTTCTTTTGCACTGTGATTTAACTACTGACTATCTAATCAGGTTTATACTGATTAGCAGTGCAACCTTACACATGTCTACTCAAAAGTGTGCCCATTTGGATTCAAACGAATTTATTTCCAGATGTGTAAGAGATTGCAATCCAAATTACATGTAGAAAGGGTCATGAAGTTATCATCTAAACCACATGCAGTTTATGTTCTGCACTATGCTTTAATTGTCTATATGTACAAAGTTGAAGAATTAAAACCAGAAAAAATGGTCAACAGTTTTGAATCATGTTGAAGTAATTCAAATCTTATGCAAAATAGGATGGAGAAAATATTGTATCCAGAGATGCTTGACTTCAGATTAATACAAGCCAAATCAAAGGCACCATAGGATATGTCAACCAATCCTCTCTAACTTGCTGTTTGCTTGTGAGTATTTTCAGTCTTGATTTGGGAAAAGGTAGCAAGCAGAGGATAGCTCATACTATAAACTTAAATACAGTTATTAATAAAGTTATTCGGAGTTGTGATGATAGAAATATAAATTATAAACCTGACAATGGATAAATTAGTGATCTGTTTCTTCCTACATATTCTGAGTCCGAAAACCATCTTCAGAGTCCCTATCTCCCAGTACTTTCCCTTGTGCAAGTATGGCATTGCACTTCTTTTCCTCAAGCTTACAACTTTCCCAATCTCTTTATTGGTAACTTTTTATTTACTTAGTAGTACCTTTGCAGAGACAGCCAGTCTGGTGTAGTGGTTATGGCATCAGGCTAGAAACTGGGAGACTGGGAGTTCTAGTCCTGCTTTGGCACAAAGCCACCTGAGTGAACTTGGGCCAGTTACTCTCTCTCAGCCCTAGGAATGAGGCACTGGCAAACCAATTCTGAAATCTTGCCAATAAAACTGCAGAGACTAGTCTAGGAAGTTGCCAGGAGTCAAAAACTGGCTTGAAGTTACCAAAAAACAAAGCAAAACAAAACAAAACTGCTGTCTCATTATTTTCTTTTCTTGCAGTCATAATGGTTTTTATTGCTTGTACGCTTTTATGTTATGCTGCTTTTTTACTTAAATTCTTAGATACAAGTTTTAAAATACTATGTTTTAATTTATTACAAACATATATTTCAGATCTCAGGACACAAATCTACCAAAATGGCTTACAAATTGTTCTTGTAAGTCAATCCTCCAAAAATAAATATTTTAAAAATAATATTTAAAAAATTAGAAGTATATACTTAGAGAATCTACTTGATCGTTTCCATTTTCGGGTGATTGCCATCACCAGTTTAAGGACAAAATCAGTATCTGTACAGAAAGTTTGGCAAGTTTAATATTCTACATTATACTACTTCAAAATTCTTTTCAGTTCAGAGCCTGTTTAACTGTTGTAGGAATACATAATCATCTGAAAGAAGGGAAACACTGTATTTTACCCACCTGCTCCAAATCACCTTCACTGCCTTTCCTTCTCTCTGAGATGTTTTGATGTGGTAGGATGAAGAGCTCAGCAGAGGTGGGCAAGCCAGGGAAAACTGCCACAAGGATTTGTTCCTTGGGGATCCCAGTCACCTAAGCAAAGGGAATAAAATGAAAACTCTTCAGTACACAGTATACCCTTAGTTTGTAAGTCATATAATTCTCAACAAACTCTAAACAATGGCAGAAAAAAATGGGGTTGTCTCCCATTGCCCAAAGGAACTGGTGTTTGGGAGCCAAAGTATACATCTAGAGTATTTATGGAGTATAAACCTTGCCTAAAAGCAGTCTTGTTTGTACATCTGAAACTGATTTCAGAAGTCCTTAAGTAATGGTGCAGTTTTATGGTCAGTGATGTGAATAATTTTGTGACTTTACTACATGATCTTCTTGGAGGAACTGGTGTGTACTACAAGCATGTTAAGTTAGGAGGACAGAATAGCAACTTAATGTTCCTTAACTAAGAAATGCTAAGGGTACCAAATACACCCCCCTTTTGGGAAAAACTGCATGCAAATGGTCTAGAAAAGGGGACAAAAATTGATGAAAAAGGGGACATGTTCCTATTGCAAATTGCACGCACAAATTAATAATGAAGTGGAAGTATGAAGTCACAAATTGTTCAAGAAGTCAGTCATATTTTATTGCCACACATCTTTCCAAACCCATGCTAAGGATGAATCTGCCCAAATCGCCTTATAGAATGCTTATGGCTGTGGAAGCCTTTGAAGAATGTACCATCCAGACTACATGACAAGGAAAATATTTGAAAGCTTTATTTTTTTAATGTACAAGGATTTGTTTCTAGTAAAGCAATGTTATCTGCCCCTGCTTATTCTCAGTGTGTATATTTATTTTGCTAGAAGAGGACAAACTCAGATAAATGGTCTTTCTGATATATCTTAACACTTGATACAACAGGGGAAAGCATAACAATATATGCTTTTAGATTTTTTTTAAAAAAAATACTCCCTATTTATTGTAGCAATAGAATTGTTTTCATTAATTCAATGAGTTATGAAAGAAAACATTTAATGTAATAGCTCTACATATAATAAATCTCTAAAATAGAATTTAAAAAAACATGTCTATAAAATATGAACTACTTGAGTTGATCTATTTACAGATACATGTGTATTGAATACTCTTCTTTCATCTTATTTGGAATAAATTGAATCAATAATTTAAAGTGTATCTGGCAGATGTTATAAATTATTCTGAATTAGTGAATATTCTAGATCCCATTTTAGATTAAATAATGTTATTAAAATGTAATGGGCCTATAACATTCTCTGTAGTGTACCTGAAAAATGTAGCCTTCTTTCCAGCTTTGGATCTGATAAAGCTATTTCAGTCACACATAATTATCTTCTTGAAGCTGAACTTAGGAGTCCAAACAATACTAGCATCTTGCTAGAGTCACGGTGGTTTCCAAGGTCTGAAACTGTGTAATAGCAATTCCTTAAAACTCTTTCCAAGTTTAGAAAAAGTGGTAGGAGAGAATAAGATAGTCCAAGAAAATTGGAAGACCATACTAGATCATTTTGTGATTAGCTCAAAATCTTAAGTAACCAGGACTAATCCAAACTGAACTGGAAGAGACAGGGAATTCCATTTATACATCTCAACCCCTTCTGTCTTGTTTTCTCTCTGTGTTCCTCTCTCACACACACACAAGATATGGTTTATTCTAAAGACAGAATGACCTGATACTCACTAAATGGAATCCTAATTGTTATCCATGCAAAATCCTTCTGCTTTTTAAAAATAGTGATCAAAATGCATGGCTTCAGCTATATATAACTATTAAAACTCCATTTCCACAGAGAGGGTACAATTTTTCACAAAGGTGTTTATTGACCGCAAAAATCAGTATTCTCTTAAAAGGGAATATGATCATAAGCTATCTTTAATAAAAGTAGAATTAATAATTTGTCACTGTCTCTTTTTATTTTGATTATCTAATTCTCCTAAGACAGGAATTTTCTAGTATAGCTTCAGATTGTACATGGCAATTATATTTCAGTCTGTTTTATGTTTTAGTGTGATTGTCAGTCTTTTTGTAGTTTACATGTACCACGTTGCATAAAAAAGAAGTGTCAGCTGGGTTTAAGGATCACACTGAAGAAGTTTGAAACAATGAGGAAAACATTTAAAAATCAAGCTTGGGGTTCTCTGCTTCACAATAATAGCTTTGATTTCAGCCATAGAAGTCAACTACTAACATCTTTCTCCTGCTCAGCTCATAACTAGCTGCTCAAGTTTTGAAAGGGGGAGGAAAGAATAGAGTACAAGATGTTGACAATGGCCTAAGATAGGACCTCTAAGCCAGCAGAAACCACCAGCATCACAACAAATAGGGCTAAGAAGAAGAATGTGAACCCTGTGACCTGACTGTAGGAAGAGTAGGAGAAAAGTACTGATGTGAGGACAGAGCCTGGAGGGAGCCCAGAAACCAAAGAAGGCAAAAGTGAGATGGCTTCGGTTTAGAAGAATATCCTAGGAACTGGAAAATTTACACACAGATCTCTCTTTCCCTAACTCTTGCTGGGAATTACCCTCCCACATTATCAGCTGTTCATCCTGCCAAAGATGAGGATGAGAAAACATTTTGTTTACTGCCTTATGGAGTGCTTATGCCTGTGGAAACCTTTGATCAGTATACTAGACAAAGTGCATGTGGAGGTAGATGTTTCTAAAACAACAAAAACAAGAAGTTTTCAAGAAGAAATGGTCTTTCATATTCTTTTATAACAAGAAAAAAAAAAAAAGCTTTCAAGGCTCCTGCATTCTCTCATCTGTTAGGGAAAAGCCAGAAAATGCATTTTGTGTTGCAAGACTAAACTTGTTAATCAGCATTTTGTTGTATATCTTCTGAGTATGAAGAACAGATTAATGAACCATGTGGAAGTTTAGGTCCAACATAACATTTATTTGTTTATTAAAAACCTGCACAATAATTGCAAAAAATAATTAAAGGCATCATACTTTTTAAAAATCAATGAATTTATCTTTGATGAATTAAAAAAAGATACTATTACTACAATATTACTATAATCTTTGTTAAGGTGGAAGACATAGAACATAGTAATAGAAATGAATATAAATACAGTATCCTTTTGTGAGTCAATTAAGCTACAGTAATCATGAAGGCAGATAATATATCCATCTTGAATAACGTAATTTACATGCACAGACTTGGCCAAACATGGATTCACTGGAAAAAGTATAATTAACCTCCCCCCACTCCAATATTTCACCTACAAAATATTTATATCATCTTGCCATCAATGGTTGCATGGAGAATACTCAAGGACCGCAAAACATTTTTAATACTAGGAAGGTAATTAAAAAACAGAACGAAACAAACATCCCTTGGTTTTCGTTTTTTGTTTTTTTTAAATCTGGGCTGAATATGACTTCATGTTTTGCTGGGTGCTGAAAAGTGCTATACAATATTTATCTAGGTAATTGCATGTGTGCACCAGAGTGATAAGCCTAGCTTTATCAACGTTTCAATGGATAATTGAAAATTATTATCTCCTTTTCTGAATTGTGCTTGTACAGATTGTTCAAACTTTAAGAAAATTATGCTTATTATTAGGTAGATTTCCCACAGGTACTCACATGCACCAAAGCTGCTTTGATGACTCGGCCAATGTCTTCTCTCCACTCTGGGATGTCAGGATTGTGATAATCCAAATTGGGTGAGAATGACAATAGTTGAGACTGAAAATATTCTGCAAAGAAAGAGTGTCATGGTAAAATTCCAACACAATCTATTAAGGCTATTTACACTGGAATGGTTAAAATGGATTCTTTACAATGGCATACAGCAAAGTTCTTCATATTACTAAAAAGAGAAAAAGTAGAAGCATATATTCTCAGAAATGCAAAATGTATCAAATATCGTGTGTGTGTATACATATAAAGAATTCTGCTTGATTCTCAAAATCATTCTTGTCCCAGAGAAAACTGGCATATTTTTGTCAGATGCTGAAGGTTGTTCCCAATATGTCAAGCATCAGCTTTAAATTATCATGTTTCAAATGTATTTAAAATGAAAATATATCTAGTCTCCCTTTAACTTTCCAGTGAATCATATGTCTGTCTGTGTACATATATGGAGAAGAAGGTTCTATTCAGTATAAAAATCCCTTATACATGAACTCATAACTTCCCAGACAAAAGAATTTTAAACACTTTCCATACAACAAAAGTTATGAGGAATAATATTCATAGGTAAATACGGGCACTTTCACATTAATGTTCTGTATCATTTTGGATTTTACCTCTGGATCTGACTAATCTCATAATGTTGTTTGCTTTTGAGAGGTGAATTCCCTTGTTTCCAGCTCTGCCCCTGTTTCGTTTCCTTGATGCAACTCTGCAAATGTTGTAGATGGTACATTTTCCTACGGGTAGGCTCTCACCTCATCCCAGGTCCCAGGTTCTGGGACAAAGCCATTATTGCTCTTTCCCATCCCCTGTTCCTGCAACCTATCTCTTCTTGTATGTGTGAGCTAGAATTTATTTCTCAACTACAGGCAAAGACGCAGACTATTGGGAAAGTACTTCTTTACCAAATTGCCAGCATGCTATCAGCTCATTTTCATAAGTCATAGGGCTTTTAAATGCAATAGAGGAATGTGGTCAGGCGGCTGGGAAGATTTTAAAGGGTAGCAATAATTTATAAAGTTGGCATTCCCTTGCACAGTTCCCTATCACTCCTTGGATGATATTGCTTGCTCTCTCCTATTATGCCATTGGAGAATGAGCACTGACTGGATTGTGATGGTCTTATGGGTTTTCCGCATTTCAAGAGCAGCATAAGTGAACACAGTGTAAGATGATTTCAGACTATTTTGTGAGGCATTGGGGGGGGGGGGAACAACGGCTTGGGAAGGCCTTGAAAACAGGCACCCCTTACCTCAGGAGATTTCTGGGAGACGAAAAAGAGAGAAAAAAGGAAAACAAATCTAAAACTTAAACAAGACACATAAGTTGACATGATTTTTTTTAAAAAAATAATTTCTGTAAGAAACTAAAAGAAAGATGGAAAGAGAAAGCAGGAAACTAATCAGATAAAGATATAATCCTTTCTGTTTGTGTGATATTGTCTCTTGTCTAGCCCTCTATACGTAGACTGTTTTAGTTTCACTAACACTGTTCAGCAATTAAACTGTACCAAGAGTGAAATGAGAAGCAGCTTCCAAAACCTGGTTTCTTCTTCTATTGTACTTGACATGCTTTGCGCTCCACTGAGCACATCCTTAGTGCTAGTAATCTGTTTTCCAAAAGCAAAGAGATATCAGTTTGTTAGCCTTATGTGCTGCCATGACTACATAATGCAGAACAAATCAGATTGAGGTAGTGACAGACAAATCAGGGTACAGCAATTCATGAGACATGAAGAAATCACTCCCTAATTAAATCCTTGCAGTAGAGCAAGGCTAATTTCAGTGGCAGACAAGTTTATACATCTTATAAATGGACCTCTTCTCTGACAATGGGCTGGACTGAAAGCCTTCTTTGGCTTTTAGTAAGGCTCTTGCCAGGAATATCTGTCAGTCTTATCCTTCATCTTTGCTGATGGTCCTGCTGTCCTCATCATCACCTAGTTTCCTCCAGTACTGCACTCTCTTTCTCCACAGTCTTTGCCCACTTCCACTGATTGATGTTCTCATAGTTTAACCTAATTTCACACAGAAACTTTGGAAGCAGAGATTTTGTGGCCTGACCTGATACTAATGGCTTTGTTCAGAGAAGCAAAACCCACAGCTGGGGCCACAAAGTCCTCCAAACTTTGAGTACAGGCCCCAAAGACTTGTCACCAAATTGTATGTTTTGATATGACAACAGAAGAATGCTATTAAAGAAATGGCTGGGGAATAAATCAGTTTAATTATATTTAAAAAATTAATGTTAATGAGATAGAAATGAAATTTAGTTTTTGTCCTGCCCCCACACACCTTTTGGAGCACAATCAAAGATGAGAGATGACTTGGCCTGGGAGACATTACATACCCCTTAAATTACTCAGATATTACACAAGCCCTAAATTTAGCAATTCTGAGTTCTGAGGGGGTGGGGAGCAGAAGGTAATGAATGTACATAGAAATGAATTATGCCTCATTGGAGAAAGGAAAATGTCAGCATCAAAATGTTATTGCTCCTCCTCTTTAACCAGTATGGTGCACATGGACAGAAAATACTTGCTAATATATAGTTAAAATGTGTGCAGTGCATACTATTTTTAGCTATTTTCATGCCAACAATATCCAATTCTCTAAAAAGTAAATGTACAGAAATTGATACATTTATTCAGAATTAGAGATGTGAAAATAATCTTTACTCCGAATTTACTCTTAGTCATCGGAATACTCTCTGTGAACTGGCATATGTTACTTCAAGTCCAATTATTTATTTGGCACAAAAAAAACTGTCAATTATAAAGCCTCCTTTGTGTGTGTGTGTGTGCATGTGCACACACGCATGTGTCCCTTCAAGTCAGTGTTAACTCCTGGCAATGGATTACACCCTGCAGTTTTCTTGGCAAGATTTTTGGAAATGGTCTGCCATTGTCTTCTTCGTAGGGTTAAGAGAGAATGACAGTGACTGGCCCAAGGTCACCAAGTTGGCTTCATGACTAAGGTGGGAGTAGAACTCATGGTCCCCTGGTTTCTAGCCTGGTGCCTTAACCACTACCTCAAACTGGCTCTCAAACCCTCCATAATGATATACAATTTCGTAAAAGTTTTTCCCCAGCAAAGGAGTATTCTGTTTTTATACCTCCTACACAGGATTCTTTAGAATTTATTTGAGTGATACCTTCGAGCTTCCTTTATTGTTGAGAAATGGCAGAAGGTGATGTGCTACTACTGTTTTCTATTATATGTCTCTCCATCACTCTGTACCCTTCCTAACATCTGAATCTTAGAAAGTCCCATGGACCATCTGCAGAATGTCTTCCTTTGGAATTTAATAAAACTTGAGAGATTACAGATAGCTGGGAAAATGTACAATGAAATATAGAACTCTCATTAGTGATCTTGTGATTAAGGTAAGTACCAGAAACCTGCTCTCCACCTATGAAAATGTTATCATTTTTTTTCCTTTCAAATAAACTTTAAAAAATCCATCAAACTGATGAAAAACGTTCTTAAAATGCAGAATGAATGAATGTGTATTATGTATATATACATATATGTATATGCATAAACTTAATTTATATCTATATGTGTGTGTATACGTACAGTGTGTGTGTATATATATACACGGCTGGATAGCGTAGTGGTTAGAACACCGCCTTTGATGCAGGAGACCGGGGTTCAAATCCTGGCTGGTACCTACCTTACCAGTAGGGGTCCTTGGGCAAAGACGCCCTAACGCTTCACCTGCCCACCTCAAAATATGAGAGTGACATGAACTAAGAGAGTCATGCCGGCTCGGACGTCGCCCGGATTAACAAGATCCGTGTCAGATGTTGGGGAACCAGGACAATCTGATGTTAAGTGGGCTACTGGAACAAACCGTACATGGACGAGACAAGAGAACTTTGAATTGATGGAATGCTACTACAACAGCAGACCTAATGAGAGGGGATATATGAAACGTATGAGGGAGCTATGGATTGACAGAAAGCCTACATCCACACTAACTGGGAAACAACTAGTTACCCAGCGCTTCAACATAGTGAAGAGGAAGCTGCTCTCACAACTTGAGATAGACCAACTCCACATTACAACCCGGACTCAAGCAGACCTAGAAGAACAAGCAGATGTGCAGCAGCTGATATGAGGCATAAGATCATGGGTAAACTAGCTACAGTCAACCCTCGAGTCCAATTACCATGTCTCAGTGGAGAAGTACCATGAGAAAATATGCTAGAAGATGCCAACAGAGCCCTCCAGACATTCCCTACTTCCACCATAACTGAAACCAATGAATTGGTATATGCTACAGCTGCTGTAATCCTGGAAATGCTTGGCTACATGATCAAGAAGAACAGCAGTACATATCCACCCTGGAAAATGAGATTGGAGGCTAAGATCAAGGCAACTCAGAGAGAAGTCAGTCAGCTGGTGGAACTACAGAAGCATGTGGAGATTACGGATAAGACTCGGCTACTGAAAAAATATATAGGCCTGACCCCATCTGAAGCTCTAGAGACTGCTAAACAAAGGCTCACAGCACTGGCTGCCAGGCTAAGGAGATACACTAGAGAAGCAGAGGCCAAGAAGATAAATGCCCTCTTCTCCAAAGAACCTTCCAGGGTGTACTCCCAACTGCAGTGCAACCACACAGTAACAGCTGAGCCACCAGCAGCAAAAACTGAACAGTACTGGAAGAACATATGGGAGAAAGAGAAGACACATAACACCAGTGCAAAGTGGCTGCAGGACCTGAAAGCAGACCACAGCAATCTCCCAGAACAAGAACCAGTCACCATCACAGTAGCAGACATCCAACACTGGGTCAAGAACATGAAAAGCTGGACAGCACCTGGCCCGGATATGATCCACACCTACTGACTAAAGAAACTAACAGCGGTGCATGAACGCCTAGCAGCACAGATGAACCAACTGCTAGCAGCAGGCTCCCACCCAGACTGGCTAACACAAGGAAGGACAGTGCTGATCATGAAAGACCCTCACAAAGGAATAGCACCATCCAACTACCGGCCAATAACCTGCCTCCCCACAACATGGAAAGTTCTATCAGGCATCCTAGCTGCCAAGCTACAAGACCATATGGGCCAGTACATGAGCACAGCTCAGAAGGGCATTGGGAACAACACCAGAGGCTCAAAACACCAGTTACTCATAGATAGGGCAGTCGCCCGAGACTCAAGGTCTAGGCAGACCAATCTGAGCATAGTCTGGATTGACTACGACTTAATGCCTGGAAAGCCTATGACTTAATGCCACACACATGGATCTGTGAATGCCTGGCACTATACAAGTCAACAGGACACTAAGGACCTTCCTCAAGAACTCAATGGGACTGTGGAAGACTGTGGAAGTGAACTCAAGACAGCTCGCACAAGTGGCCATCAAGTGCGGCATATACCAAGGTGATGCACTGTCCCCACTGCTGTTCTGCATAGGCTTAAACCCCCTCAGCCAGATAATCACAAGTTCTGGATATGGGTACAAGTTCAAGAGTGGAATCACCATCAGCCACCTCCTCTACATGGATGACATCAAGCTGTATGCTAAAAGTGAACGAGACATCGACTCACTGATCCACCTGACACGGATCTACAGCGAGGACATTGGGATGTCATTCAGACTGGAGAAGTGTGGCAGGATGATAGTAAAGAGAGGGAAGGCAGTTAAGACTGATGGAGTGGAACTACCAGTGGGCCACATAGCAGACATAGAGACCAGCTATAAATACCTTGGTGTCACACAGTCACACGGGAACCATGAGGAGGAGGCAAGGAAGACAGCAACATCCAAGTACCACCAAAGGATAAGACAGGTCCTGAAGAGCCAGCTCAATGGGAAGAACAAGATCCATGCAATCAACATGTATGCCCTGCCAGTCATCAGATACCCTGCCGGTATAGTGAGCTGGCCAAAGGAAGACATGGAGGCTGCTGATGTGAAGACCCGGAAGCTCCTCACAATGTACGGAGGTTTCCACCCCAAGTCCAACACCCAGAGACTGTACACCAGCCGCAAAGAGGGCAGGCGTGGTCTGATGAGTGTCAAAGCCACTGTCCTGGACGAAACCTGGAGTATCCAGGAGTACATCAGTAAGATGGCACCCAAAGATGAGCTGCTGAGAGAATGCCTCAGGCAGCAGCAGACATGGGAGAAAGTTCAAGCAGAGGAAATACCATGGCAAGACAAGCCCCTGCATGGGATGTACCATCGACAGATAGCTGAGGTGGCTAACATTGGGAAATCCTATCAGTGGCTGGAAAGGGCTGGACTAAAAGACAGCACTGAGGCACTGATCATAGCAGCACAAGAACAGGCACTAAGCACCAGATCCATAGAAACAGGGGTCTATCATACTAGACAGGACCCAAGGTGCAGATTGTGCAAAGAGGCGTCAGAGACAGTCCAACACATAGTGGCAGGGTGTAAGATGCAGGCAGGAACAGCATACACTGAACGACACAACCAAGTAGCTGGCATTGTGTACAGGAACAGCTGCAGAGCGTATGAGCTAGACCCCCCCCCCAAGTCCAGATGGGAGATTCCACAGAAGGTTGTGCAGAATAACATGGCTAAGATCCTGTGGGACTTCCAGATCCAGACGGACAGGCAGGTACTGGCCAATCAACCAGACATCGTGGTAGTAGACAAAGATCAGAAGACAGCGGTAGTGATAGATGTAGCAGTGCCAAGTGACAGCAACATCAGGAAGAAGGAGCTTGAGAAGCTGGAGAAGTACCAGGGCCTGAAGGAGGAAATAGAGAGGATGTGGAAAGTAAAGGCCAAAGTGGTCCCAGTGGTGATAGGAGCACTTGGGGCTGTGACTCCTAAGCTGGGAGAGTGGCTCCAACAGATCCCAGGTACAACATCAGAGCTCTCTGTGCAGAAGAGTGCAGTGCTAGGAACAGCTAAGATACTGCGCAGAACCCTCAAACTCCCAGGCCTCTGGTAGAGGACCCGAGATTGAGGAAGACACGTACCACCCGTAGGGGTGAGAGGGGATTTTTTTTTTTTTTTATAAATGTATGAAGTGCACTCAGACTAAACACTATTCTATCTCAGCTTATATATTCCAACCTTCCGAAGTATGTCTTTTATAAGATAGCATAGCAGGAACATTTGACCCAGGATTTCTATTGGAATGAAGAATATATTTTATCCACAGTTTTTCCATATTAACTCCTTATATAGATATGCCTAACTCTTGATTTATTCCCTTAACATTGTTAAGTGATCAGGAGTTACCCATACTGAATGTGGAATCATTTCATTTCATTATTTTATCATTATTTCATTATTTTTGAGGAAAGCCGAAAAGTTATCTTGGGACACTTATTTCCAAAAGTCATCAGAAGCACCAGTGCCCCTTTCTGATGACACATTGTGATTGCACCTCCATTCAAAAACATCCATATGCTCCAAACAATGCTACACGTACATTAGATTCAGAGGTATATGTAGAATCTGATGTTATTGTCAAAACCATAAAAATAGCATCACACTGTTGTGATACAAGCTCCACCACTTTCATACATACTTCTGATGTCACAACATATATATAAAAGTGGCTGCTTTTGTCATTTGCCTTCCCTTGACCCATCCTGCAAATGCCTCTGAGTAGATTTATGCAATGTACTTCAACAACTGGGATATACCTAGGGGAAATAACTCACACCATCATTCAATTTCAGAGTTATAGACTTTATTTCCAACAAAACCATATACGCACCAGAAAAAAAAAAAGATGGCATGATTAATGCAAGGATATGTCTTGCACACTGCTTCTAATACTCCTGGCACTGTATAGCTTAAAAGATGGGTTGATACGATAGCCAGGAAACCAAATGTTAATTTTTCAAGGTGAATTGTGCCTATAAAGCAGGACAGATACATGACTATGACCATCATCTTACTGTCATGCTATACTACCCGATCATTAAAATAGTTTCTTTCAAACTATTTCTGAAAGATATGAGTCTGATGCTCCATCCTTCCGTCTTTCTCATATGTTCTTCCTTAAACAATTGTTGCTAAATGTGTTTTAATTCTAGCTTGCAAGGATAGTTTAGACCCCTTTGCCAGCTTAGGTTTCAAACTTCAGGTTTCAGGAAAGCAGGTGTTCAAACCTTTTCAATTGCCTTTTGTCAACTCACCATGCACAGCAATGTTTCTGGTGTCCTGGATGAGGATGTTGCCAGCTGAGACCTGCACCGTGATAGTATTCAGTCCTTCACTGGTAAAGATGTAAGAGATGCTGCTATCCAAGGTGATGAATGGCTGTAAAAGTGATATGCAGTTAGAAACAATTCATTAATTTATTCCTAGTCAGTTCATTAGCTGTTGAACATGAATTTCAGAATTGTAAGACATGAATCACAAGTACAAATGTGGACATGAGTATATCATTTAGATCTGTATGTCTGAGAGGGAAGCAGAACCAATGAGACCAGTATCTAGGATAGCTAAAATCTGCTTAGGAAATCTTCTGTATCACATTGCTTTTATAAGAGAACAAATCACTGATGATTGATAGATAGCTAAATCCATTTCTACAGAAATTGGCAGCTGTACAAAGCTAATCTGGCCTGGGTACAATCTTTTAAAATGAACCAGCTATCAGAATGAGATGTTCCATCTTTTCTTTTCATTACAAGTAAACCCATTGTCTAGGCAATATGAGATCTGCCCCTTGGAAAAATATAGCAATTGTTCACCAGCAGTAATGACTGTGTAGTTGCAGGGTGATTACCAATTATTCCTCCTATCACAGCTTGAAGGATGCTGTGAATTGTGAGATTTCCATAGAAGTATTTGTATGATTGCAATTGTGGCCCATTATAACTTCTTTACATGTTCTTGCTTGTATAAGACTTGCTGTATTAAGTGTCCGGCTGCTGTTTGAAGAAGGATTCCTGACAGAATGATACCCATTTGGGGCAAGCCAATGGAGTTTCATTAATAAGGGCAGGTTTTTTCAAAATTGCCCATTATCAACATTCCTCCTTGATTATAAATATAATGTATAGTATAGTGTATTTAAGGGATACATATTGTATAGAACTACTCCTCAAGATTTTTTTAACCTGTGACAGAGAGGGACTATGGAGGAGAGGGGCTCAGAAAGTTGAGATGGCAACAGTGCCCATGCAGTTGAAGCCTTGCCCTTTTAGGTGCACCACATGTAAAATAGGAACAGGGCTTGATAGCATGCTCACAGCTGCCATCTTGACTTTTTTTTTTTTTTTACTCCTTTGCAGATGCCTTTGCCTGTGGTTATTTAGAAATTATTCCCTCCCCATAAGCTTCTCTCAACTTCCTTCCCTTATATCCCCAGAATTCCTGAGATACAACTTGCCTGGGTCTATGTCTGTATGCTATAGTATTGTTTTTCATGCTACCAAAAAATCCAGTTTTGTTTTGAAAATCTGCCTCCTTGGTGGAGGTCCCATTATCATGGCTGATTTCACCTCCATCATAGAAATTTAACATTCTGGTAGCATCTTCAATTTAATTCCAGGGCTGAGGTCTGGAAACTAGCTCTAAATTAAATCAAGGAGTTTAAGGTTCATTTGTTCAAAGCCTATTAGATATCCAGATCCATTTATTAAACTGGGCTGCTGTTATTCCAAGCAAATTAGCCTTTTGGTATATTGCTAAAACAGTGGACCAGCACTTCACTACAATAGCTAGCCCTATTTAAATGAAGGAATGAATAAATAAAACCATTGTTCAAAATAGTATTGTATATTACATGGATACTCTTAATACAGGAGGGTTCAATAAAGCTAAACACAGACTAACTCCAGTTTGCACCAGTCATCTGATAGCTTAAGTTGAATCAGAAGCTGACCGAGCTACACTAATCCAAAGAAGGTTGTGCAATGCAGTGTCTTCAGTTAGAAAGTACTGTAAGTGGCAAGACAATGAAGAATTGGTCCAGATTTTTCTTCTGACTACTACTACGACGACGACTACTACTACTCAATCTGCAGTTTGTCATGCATCACACATGGAAAAGTCCCTTGTGCTGTATGATGGATTGTCATTATAGTTTACCATGTGGTTAGCCAGCTAGCAAGAATGGAAGCAGACAGCCCGTTAGCCGCATGGTAAGCTGTAATGAGAATCAAGCACACAGCACAAGTGATTTCCTGATATATGGATTGAACCCTTTCTCAAAGGCAGAACTTGATGAAATAGATCCCATATTCTCTGGAAACAGAAAAGTGGCTGGTGAAATGAGAGATTGCTTGTCGGCAACCTTCACATCATTACTTTTTGTATATAAAGCAAAAATGTAATGTTTTGCCAGTCTGAAAGGAAAAATGGACAAACTTAATAGACTCAATAGACTAGCACTACTTCCAGTGATTTACATTTTTTTTATCAGCATGAATTTTTATAATGCAAAGAAATGACAAAGTTTAGAATTCACAAAATGAATGTGAATGTTTGTGCTTAGTTAATTACATTGCTGTGTGATTAGCAACCTTTCTGCAGACAAAGATCTCCAGCCCTGCAATCAGGATTTCCAATGTGCTCATACAATGTGCAGAAACTGTTTTGTCTTTGTTTTAAACAAGGATACTTACATAAAGTGGGTTCCTTGTTTTTTTATCCATAGTATTTTTCTGCAGATTTTTGGAGTTCATGTAAAGAATTCTGAGATTCCTCTCCAAACCTCATGAGCTACTGGCACTCAAGACAACAGTCCCTAGAGTGATTTGCTTCTAGAGAGTGCATAAATAGAAGTCAGAGAGTGATAAAAACCCCTGAAGAGTCAACAAAGGCACAGAGGCCCTGGGAGAAAAGCAGTTCTTCTGTGGCTGTTTTTAATCCATGCTGTGAATAAGTGGAAGTTTATCAGTGGAAAAATATGAAACAGGCTTGCTAAATGGCAGCCCTGCTTAGTTTTCAGTTCCATCATCCTATGATTATTGTCATTTTGCAAAACCAAATTATTCTACCAGCTTTACATTGTCCCCTATTTTGGTGCCATTTTGTGCTCACAATTTAAAGTTTATTTGTGATGCACAGATAAAATTTAAATTGGAGATACAAACTTTGTTTCCCAGACACTGAAACAATAATGCTGAAGAAGTACCTATTTGGGGCTCAAAAACATCAGGTCTGACCTTCTATGTTTCTCTTTGCCTGATAAGCTTATACATTAATTGTCCACAAAAACTGTTTTGTGTATGTTTAAAATAAAGTGAAAACTGTCCTATACCCGCTGAAGAAAGTGTTAGATACAGCCCTAGGCTAAGGCTGAGTAGGCACCAGCCCAGAGGTGCCAAACTTTAGGGGGTGCCAAAATTGAAAAGACTTCTGAAAAACACAATTAAAAAGCAAGTATCAGTAACAGCACACTCTGTGACCAGCATGCCCACTTGAGGGTTAAATAGAATTCCGCAGAATTGTTGCCATATGACAACAATGGGTACTGATGTAATTAAAATTAGTTACTGTGTAAATAGGATGAAAATGGCTGAAAAAAGAAAAAAAATGTCCAGGGCTGAAAATCATAAGTGTAACGCTCAAACACCCAAAGAAAAAAAGAAACAAGAAAAGGCTTTTTTGAAATTCCTAACAACATTTGAAGATGAGCCAAAACCATAGAAGATCTAGAATATGACTTTGCCCAGGACACTAAAATGTCCAAAGCCAGCCCTGGTTAGATATGTAAACTCTATACAACCACACCATTTAATGAGCCATGTGAATAGCATATAATGCCAGGCATTACAGAATGCCCATGTATAATGATAATGTGTAACTGTATGCCATGTATTTGTGGCAATGGACATGTATGAAGGATGGAATATGTGAAGCTTTTCCTAAGCAGGTGAAAAAGGAGAAAGTTTGTTCAACAAGATTTGTTTATGCAGTATGAAGAAGATGATGGTTTCAATCAAACTCAACAAGGTACCAGACATACAGCTCCCACAATGCAAGATGGTTTGCAAAGTAACAGATGAGCTGGAAGGGGCAAAGGCACTCTGATGGAAAAGTCCCAGGACATCTGATAAAAGTCATAAAATGGAACTGGCCAAACTTTGGTCATATCTTGATTCTTCTAGCATCCCAGCCTAGCATTTGAATTGGGTAGTTATGCATGAGTAACGTAAATGTGTGAATGAGAAGACATTATTAGTTCAGAAACTGAAAATAGAATGTGTAAATAGAAAATAGAAGGTGCGTTTTTTTCTATGTTCCTTTCCAAGTCTCTTAATAATAATAACAACAACAACAACAGCAACAACTGAAGAACTACAAATAGCACTGAAAATGTCTTTTAGCCCTCAGTGTGATACAGATTCTTGTGCAAATCATGTTAGGATATTTGAGGATATGTTTATGGCAGTGTGGTGGATCTAAAGACTTTCTTGACTTTTTTAAATATTATAATGGCTACCATACCCTAAACAATTGGTCTCCTATAGAAAGACCAAATAATTAGCATTCTTCCAAGTTTTATAGTGTAGTTTAGAAAGAGGCTTTTAACTTAATTACAGAGCACATATTTTGCAATTCACAGGTGTAATACCTAGCATCTCCAGGCATAGCCAGGAAATATTTCTCTCAATTCCCAGGAACTGTTGCCAGTTAGTGTAAACAGTATTGAGCCAGACAGATTAGTCATCTGACTTGCTGAAAGAAGCTGCAATAGGTCTAAATTGCCCATATTCAACACTAGGTATTACTGCCATGATGTTTAAATTTTCCAGTTTTACTCTGCCAAGGAAACACTTGCCTTCTTTTCCATTACTTCCCTGTACATGTGCTGTAGAATCTTTTATGTTTTAGTGGATTACAGGAAGTATTCTTGGACTCAAGTTTATTTTCAGGTGTGAGTATGAATTTAAAATATTTATCTCATTGGATGGGAAGATCAGTGGGTGGCAAATAATGTTTTATGGGAGCTTGTGTCTAGTATCCATTTCAGAATCCTGGTTAGGGTTCCAAAGAACTTCACTGTGTATATTCATGTGCTTAAAACAAGCCCCCCCCCCCCCAAATCTTGGATTTGTTGAACAGTCTTATTGAAGGACACATTCAACCATCTACAAGGAGGAGTATCAGACTCAGGCAATCACCAGAAACTTCTTTATATTTTCAAACTGAGGTTCAGAAGCACATTAGTTGATAATTGTATATGTAACTGGTGACTGTCACTGAACATTCATGTAGTCCTCTGACATGTGTCCAAAGACAGGCACACACAGCATGGGTGGACAAGAACAGAATTGTTTATGATCTTAGCTTTAATTCACAAAGACCAAAAGTGATTTGATTCCTAGTGGCTTTAAAATGTGTTTCAGATTCTAAAATTCTAAGCATATACAAGCCCTCATGTTAGAAACACTGTTTATTTGATCACCAGCCGTTTTTAAATGCTGAGCAGAAACCCAAAATTATCCACTATATACGATGGGGTATAATTTTGAATTCTAGTAGTAACAATAGCTTCTAAACATAATCTTCCAATAATAGACAACTGCACATACAAAGACTCCTGCAAACAGCCACATGGGATAGGATAAAAGGAAAAAAGAAAGGAAATAAAGTTTGGAAAATGAAGAAGCTGTATTGACAGTAAAAGAAAATTATACTGCTTTATTGTAGTTCCAGGTGGCAGTCTCCCTTCAGAATCAAGATGAATCAATAGTTAATCCTGTCAAAGAAAATGAATATATTTCTGAACATGGAACAAACCTTGCTATTGTTGCCAAACCACCAGAAGTAAGTGACAGTCCCCGATTGACTCGGCCAAACCACAGCAGTGAGATTGACTTCCTTATTCCTGATGGCCACAAAAGGGACACTGAGGTGGACACGTTCCACTGGACCTGTAGGAAGACATTAAATATATACTTGTCTTCATATTTTAAAGTGGTTAAAAGCAAAAAGAAATGAAGCAAAACAAACAGATAACATCTTTTCTTACATGACTCTTCTATCTGCTTTAACAAACAATGAACAGCATGGGCTATTTAAAAGTGACAAAGATCTGTGATGTCACAGCTGAAGGAAAGCAAGTTGGGGAAGATTACTAATGAATGCTATTGTATTGTGATTGTATAAGTCAAACTGTGATCAATGTAAATGACTATAAATTAGCCTGTAGTTTGAAATACCCACTAGCAATAGGTACTGGCCCAATTGCAGACTTTTTATTCAACTTTTTGGAGAATGGATGAAGTACAAAATAACCCTGGCAAACTAGTGAAGTGCCAGATGACTGGAGGACAGTAATCTGTCTCTATTTTCAAAAAGGAGAGAAAGAAAGATCCAGAAAATTACAGATGGGTCAACCTGATATAAACAACAGAGAATATTGTAGAACAGTTCATAAACAGAATTTTAAGGGGTTTTTTTTTCTTATTATTTTTTTACAGATAGAAGTGGTAAAATCACCATGGATTTCTCTAGAATATATCTTGCCAGATTTGATCTGCTAATTTCTTTCCAACATTGTTGGAATATTTTAAATGCAATATTTCTTTATATCAGCAAAACTGAAATCAAAGTATCCTATGATATTTTTCTTAACAAACTAGGTAACAGTGGGCTGGATTGTATGTTCTCTTAATTAGGTGACTACACAACTAACTCATAATCATAGTTATAATGTTCATTAATGGTTCTTTATCAAACTGAAGAGAGGAAGTGGGGTGCCACGAGATTCAGAAGCAATACAGTAATGCTTATCAAATTTGCAGATGCCAAGAAAAAAAATGGACAGAATAATTAATAACTCAGAAAACAGAACTAAACTTCAAAACAATGGTAATAGGCAAGATAAATGTGCTGAAGGTAATAGTGAAATTTAATATGACAAGTGATAAGGTCTTCACTTAAAAGATTAAAAACCAATGCACAGGTCTAGGTTGGGGAATACCTGGTTTGGTAATAGTACACACATACATGTATATATATATTTATGTATATGTATGTATAAATATTTGTATATATCTATATTTATATTTATATCTTCTATATAGTCACTTTATCACACTAGTGGATTATCTTTGTTGGGATCTGAATGGGATTAGTACACCTGGTCCTGTTAGACCTCTAAGTGGCTTTCAATACCAGCAACCGTGGCATCCTTCTGGACTAACTTTGGGGCTGGAGGTTGGGGGCACTATGTTATTGTATCCAAATTCATTTAGAACTGACAGAAAATTCTCCTGTTGGAGAAAACAGTTCATATATTCTGAAAATAAGAATATATTGGCAGAGAAAAGTATATGACTTACTGGTAAGCAATTTGCTCCAGTGCCCTCAGTGCAATGCAGCAGATGGCTACTTAAGGTTTCATATTAAGAAATTAGTCATTTACTTTGTTACCAATAGGGGACAAAAAGAGACTGAAAAAGGATAAAAACAGTTTGGAAAGGGTGAAGTTTTAACTGCAATGTGATCTGTCTATCCGTTTTTCCCCCTTTTGTTTTCCATTAACATTCACATGTTGAACTGAATTTTAATTTGTCACTGTTGAACATCAGACATGTTTGGAATAACTAATAGTTTCTTGTTTGGATGCTCCAGTTAGATATACTGCTCTAATTGTAAGCAGGTGAGACCTTGCAGTTAATCATCATAACTTATTGTCCAGGTCAGTTCAAATATAAGGGACTTTTTGAGTTAGTCTTTTTTAAAAAGGAGAAGGAGGAGGAGGAGGAGGAGGAGGAGGAGGAGGAGGAGGAGGAGGAGGAGGAGGAGGAGGAGATAAAAATTTAAAAAGAATAGATCAGTGAGGCACAGACAGATATGGGAAAGAAAATTATAGTATGAAAGTAAGAAATTATTAGTGGAGAAGTAATTCTCTCATACTAGTGTAATAAATATGTACATAAGTGTCATATTCATATACTTGCATGCACAAGAATGAAAATAACATGATGGAACTTTGACCACTGGATGTGGGAAGCAAACGAAGTGCTTTCAAGGCCACCATGGACATCAGAGAATACTGAAAAGCTGAGGGAAGGGCAGTGATATACAACAGAGGGATTGTGAGAGCTGCTGTTTCTCTAAAACTAACTGCAAATGTTTCCTGTTTCTAAAAAAAATCATTAACCACAGAATCACATATGTTACCAATAGGTTTCACATTCTAAAAGAAAATCACAATTGAAAAAAAAATCAGTGCAAGACCATCACAGTTTGTAAATCTCCCTGAAAGGTCCTGCAATAGCTGCCATACTACAGGTCATCCTCAAATAGGACAACTTCCTTCTTCAGGACAACTCTTTAACATAACAACAGTGGTAGAGGATCAGTTGCTGTCTTTGGTGAAGACCTCAGTGATTAAGTAAATGAGATTAGCTCTGAACGGAATAGGCAACAAAAAGAGGGGGACTGACATTTCATTGCTTGTGGGCTGCTCTTAGCTTCTCCTGATCTTTGTTCTTTCAGAAATACAAATTTCCCTATTTATAAGCATGCATGATAAGGATCATGAAACTGACTGGAAACTGACTGAAAGGATTAAAAATTTGTTTTGCTGAGAATCCCTATAAAAACAGTGAAATCATGATTTTACAGGGAAACTGATTAGATCGATTAAGGTTCAATTTGTTGCTAAACACTGCTTATATAAGCAGAGGAAATAAACTGCAGCCTTTTTAAAAAAAAACTCTTGGAAAACCACCTGGAAGCTTCAACTGGTCCAGAATGCAGGGGCATGGGTAGTGATGGGCATGTCTTGGTATGCCCATGCAATACCTCTGCTTCATGAGCTGCACTGGTTGCCAGTTTCCTTTCAAGTACAATTTGAGACTCTGGTTGTTACCTATAAAGCCCTACATGGTATAGGACCTGCTTACTTGAGGGACTGCCTGTTTCTCATAACATCCTCCTGGCTGATCTAATCTGTCAGGATTGGCCCACTCTGGGTTCCTTCAATTGAACAATGCCATCTATTGGGACCCTGTAAGCATGCCTTCTCTGCCATCTTTGTTCCTTTTTTGTTTTGGGTTGTTTTCTTGTTTCAGATTATAGGGCCAATATGCAAGACCAATGGGGGAGGGGGGTATCAAAAACAAAATGGTGGCCATGGTAGAATGATCAAAGCCCTGCATATTTTTTACATGTGTATTGCACACACATACAAAGGGAGGAGACTTCAAATACACTTCCATGACCGTTACCTTGCCTCTTTTTAGTCCACCTCCCCCCACTCATGATTATATATAAAGTATATTTGCCCTGTACTATAATTTCATGCATAGAGTAATAGGCTATTGAATGCCTCTTCAGCAAAAGCCAATATTATTGCAGTGATTTTTCTGTATGATTCACTAACTTCAAATAGTCCAATCATATTACAACACTAATCAGTCTCTAAGTAGTGTAAGCTACTGCATGCCTAAAAGACCCACTGAGTTCAATAAGACTTATTATACAGGTAGTATACATAGAATAACAGCCTCCATCAACATTGTTTCAAAGGTTAACAGGCCATCATGATTTACTGAAAGCACTGCACTTCACATGAACTCTGTATGTTTACAAATCTAAAAAGAACATTATGATATATTCAGGGCACAGAATTCCACAGTTATGCCAAACTACCACCCACTTCTGTATTCATCAAGCTGTAAGAATCCTAATCAATGTACAAAAAGAGTACAGGTCTATTATAAAAAGTACAAAATGTCACATTGTGAGCCTAAAAAGTACATGCTGTACCGAAAGTCACAAGATGATACAATCAAATAGCTGAATTTCCATATAGATATTTTCCACGTGCCAAAATATTGGTCAGTTTTTGTTTTTGTACTAAAGAAAGAATTCTCTCATTTGAAATATGGATGTTTTCCATCTCAGGTAAATGATCGCTCACATTTATTTCTAAAAGTACGAAAGAATGGCAATTTTGAGAACACACCATCAAACTATGCTTCTCTTGAATATGATGGAGATGCCTAAAGCTGGGATCCAATTAGATAATTATGACAAAAATATTATTCAGCAATATTCTGTCTCAGAGTAAATAGTAATTTAAATTAAAAAAAAATTCTGATGCTTTCAATTTTAATTAAAAATGGTATATATTTGCAACTTAAGGGGCATGTCTTCCAGAGCTATGAACTATGTATGCAATCAAACTAAGAGACTTTTCAGAGTCCATCTACTTACAAACCACATGCAGGAAGAGTGCTGCCAGATCAGAACCCAGGTTATTTTCTGCATAAGCTGTTACTTGGAAGATTCCAGTGCTCTTATAAACATGTCGGATACCATCTTCTATAGGGCTGAAATTAGCATAGGATACAGCAGTACCATCCCCAAAATCTAACTGGATATTTGTCCTCTGAAGGTCACCCTGCAAGAAGGAATACTATTGTTTATTAATGTGGCTGATAAGATCCATTTGTGCTGCAGAGAAGATAGTAGGGATTGCACCATAGAGTTTGGGTTTACTTTATATTTTCTTGGTACTTAAGTCCACTAATGGCTAGGTATGCATGAATTAATTTCTCAGGTAGTACAGTGCATTGTATAATTCCAGGTTATAGATGAGAGATGTGTTTCTAAAATACTCTTTCTTAGGCACTAATTAATAAAATAAGAATAGTAGTAGTAATACTAACAACAATATTACTACTACTATTACTATTACTACTACTACTAATGATGAAGATACCTTTAACACCATCAAACAACATCTGCCTATCCCAGGACCTTGCAAAGGACTCAATAGATGGATAAAAATGCCAAGTCCAATCTAAACATCTGGCTGACTGTGAGACCAACTGTCGTCATCATCATCATCATCATCATCATCATCATCATCTGCCTGCAAGCAAGAACTGGTGGGACCACAAAACAGACAAAGCAATAGAAAATGAAAAAGCTAAAGTACTCTGGAACTTTAGAATTCACAGTCAAGCACCTGCCACACAACACCCCAGATGTAACAATTGTTGACAAGAAAGACAAAAAAGTCTGGACAGTGGATACTGCAGTACCTGGAGACAGCAGAATAGAAGAGAAAAAACTGGAAAAAATCACAAAATATAAAGACCTGCAAATAGAAGTAGAACGACTATGGCAAAAGAAAGCAAAGGCAGTACCAATAGTTATAGGCACCTTAGGTGCAATCCCAAAACATCTGGAGCACCACTTGAACACCATTGGCATTGACAAAATCACCATCAGTCAATTGCAAAAGGCAGCTTTACTTGGAATAGCTTATATCCTGTGGCGATACCTTTAACACCATCAAACAAGAACATCTGCCTATCCCAGGTACTTGGGAAGGACTCAATAGGAGGATAAAAATGCCAAATCCAGTCTTAACATCTGGCTGACTGTGTGACCAACCATAATAATACAACTTGCACAAGAGAAAGAAATTCTAACTATGCTGTTGGATTCTACCTGTTGGAATCAATTTTGTTTTCTTTCCAGGGGATCATTCTATGAATAATCCTCCACCTGTTATACAAAGTGATGCAATGCATTCTGCAAATTCCAGGCCTTCCCAAAATAAAATCTGTACTATGACCATGTTTCATTTTCTCATAAATTTATGGAGTAGAAGTCCAAAGACAAACATACTTTCTCTTTTCTGCAGCAGAATACATGCCAGAAATTGATAGAAGGATCTGCTTCATAAATTTTTCAGCTGGAAGTTGATATCTGACATTATGAGTGCTTCATCCCTAAAATTATCTGTGCTTTTTCAAATATAAGTGAGCTACCAAAACAACGACAACCCCAACCAGAAATACTCATGGTTTGGATATAGGCAATATATCAAAAAATAGTGGTTTGGTTGTCAGCCAATCAAAAGGAATAATATGGGGATATAGGCCTTGAAGGCAAAGGCAAGTTGCAACATCTCAGTTTCATGACTTCACATTTCAATGTATATAAAACTAGAGCGAGAGGAAGAACTGCAGGTTCAAAGTGTAATCTCTGGCAAGCAGAGCAAAGCCCTCTGATTTGTCAGCAATATATAGACAGGTCTTAAAAGATTGAATTTATTTATTAAATATATATTGGATTAAAAAAAAACAGAAAGTAACAAGATAATTTATTATCTAATGGGAGAAATGTGTTGGAGCACTCTGATTCCCGAAAGCATAGTGCTCCAACATATTAGTCTAGTATTCTACTCTACTTTAATAAGGACAGTCCTCTATTTGTAGCTGCTATTTGAAGTCCAGCCTAAGTCTGGTTTGAGGATAAAGAACTAGGAGAAGGAGCAAGAACTCTGAAATTGTTCAAAAACAGCAAGCTGAACAGATGCACAAGTCTGTTAGATAATTTTCCCCTTTATGGATAGGTGTATTACATTTTTATTTAAATAGATAGTAATTATTTTTAAATGTGCATGAAAACATTTAATTTAGCACATGGCCATTATGTGGATCTCTGGCTTTTTTGTCTTTTGAGGGAAGCAGTGATGCATAAGTGATTAATCTGACTCTGAATAATAAACCTACTGTCATTTGGTAAATGCAGTAAACTCTACGTATAGTAGCACCAAAGGGGTTGCTCACCTTAAGGCATTTGGATTTACCACAACTTAGCCTTAATTACTTAAGGACTTTTAAAGTTGCATTTAATAGATAGTGGTGGCCTTTTAAAAAGTTAATTGTGCTTTTAAACTATGTCTCCAAGTCCCTAAAGAAGATGGCATTTCAGAATTGTCTGCATCTTCAAAAGAGGAAATGAAGCTATCAAGAAGACAGAAGTGTTATATGTTGAAAAGTTGAGAAGACTTAATGCTGCTGTAGCTTAGATTATGTGTCTCATAGTATAGGCTAATCACTAGTCAAAGGGAGAAATGCCAAGAACAGCATTTCCTCATAGCCATAACATAAACTAACAACTACTTTTCCAGAGACTGACTCCCTCACCCCAGCATGAGTGACAGTGTTTTCTCCAAAGAAACAGTCTTCATGACAAAACAAACTTGGGCCAGAGAAAACAGAAAGATCAAAAGGGCCCTAAAGGAGTTATTTAGTACACACATCACCAAAGTCAAAGTATTTATCCCCAATGCTTTTTGATTATCTTTTTAAACCAGAAGTTTGAAACAAATCAAATAGAAATTAAATGAAGTGTCTCTTCTTCAGTCAAAGGATGAGCAAGGCAAGAATTCTCTTCTTGGCACTAGCTTATTTTTTTTTTAAAGTAATAACCAGGCAAATCATAGTTAATAAGGAGTTTATTTATTAATTTACAGTTCAGAATGCAAATGTTCTAGTCATGTTTTTATTTTTGTTTTTAAGCACAAAGGAATTGTGTTCTCATCTCTAAACAGCAGCAAAACTTATCTCATCTTTTTACTAGCTTTTTCCGCATTGCGGTGATCTCCTAATCCCTTTTCTTTAACTATGTTTCCAGTATATAAAATAGTAAAAAGTGTATCATTCACCACACATGCTATGTCAGCTGTCCCTAGTTTATGAATATAAATTGCAGTGGAAATGAAGTGGAGACATTTCAAATGGATAACTATCACCATTCTCTGGATATCTGCAACAGATCCCGATTTTATATGGTGTAGGTCCTATAAAATATCAAATGGAAATGTGATAATGTATGCCAAAAAGTTTGGAAACTGAATATAGTTGACACCTGATAGTGAGTACATGAGAAAGTCATGTTACTTACAAGGCACCTTGGAAAATCAGAAGGATAGCAGCCTATGTAATAAATAAGCACCTTTGTGCTTCCTGTAAGTGTAAACCCAGTGACGTAGGCATTCAATATAGGGGCCAAGCTTTTAACAATTCACAAAGCATTTTCCCCCATGTAACTGCATAGCTTTAGTAAGCAATTCATAAAACATAAAAATAATGATTTTGCCATCTGAATATAAAATCTATTATTTCTATATATTAAAGAGAAAGGGCTAAGTAGAATAAAAACTACTTTACAGTAATTTTCCATTTAGACACTTGTGAGATTAGTCAATATATATTCATTTTCAGAGCCAAGCTTCAAGAGTTACTTACAGGCCTGGCATAATTTCATAGGCGTTTTATTTACAGACACAATGCTGAAAGGTGTTGGCGCTTGTTATATGTGTCTGAATGGTTGATTTGCTTCTCCCCACTTCCATGCTGATATTCAACCTTTACCCATAACGTCCACCCATCCTCCAACAAAGATACAATTACATTAGCTAATGTGGCACAACTTTTGATGCATGCTTGTTTCTGGTGCTTTACAAGACAAGGGTGGCACAACAATTTGACAGTGGCCTTTTCAGAATTATCTTCCTACATAAATGTGAGGTCAGTATAACATGCACGTGGGTGTAAATACGGTAGTTCTAAATGTTGGATAGATAATATTCTAAGGGATGCATCGCAGGTACAAATTATTACACTTAAAGCAAAGCTTGCCATCAGCTTGATAGGAAATGTTCCAGAGGCAGGGGCTGCTACATAAAAGGCACACGTCTTAGGTCCTGCTAGATGGTAACATTTGAGAGAAGGGACCTGGAACATCCCCCCTTGTTTGACCTGATGGAACAGGCAGCACCCACAGGGAAAGGCAGTCTGGCAAACCATAGAAGCTTTGTTCCTGGAGCAAACACCAATGAGTGTGCATGGGGTGGGGGTAAGGGATGTGTCAGTCAAGACTGCCACACAGAAATCTTACTGGGAGCCAAATTCCTAATCCTAACTGTCACTTTCTTAGACCTACAAACCATACTGGAGCACTCTCTTTAATGAGCAGTTTGCTTCTAAAATTAAAGCCGACAGCTGACAAAATCAGTGAGACAGGAATCAGCATGAATCTTCTAATAGCTGAGTTTACTTTTATGAGAAAATAAACAAAAACATAAGTCTTTTTAAAATAAAACAAGCAAAGGAACAAACAGAACAATGCAATAATTACTGCAGCACACAGGAAAGCAGGAAAAGAGACACCAAAATTGGGAAAAGTAAGACTATTTCCTCCCTGGTGACTTAGCTCTACCCATCAGCTATCATTAACACAAAATAAACCTGTCCTCACTACTGTAAATTCAGCATGAGAAATGCTGGATGACTGTAGAAGATGCTGTAAGTCACTGGGGGACATGCCTAACCAATCTTCATGGTACACATATCCCAGTGGAGGCAAGTGAAAACAATTGAAGTCGTATTCCTGTCTCCTTTACCCTGCAGAGGATCCTCATACACAATCTCATGCCCTCAGTTTTCTATCACTGTCTGTTCATTTTTTGTTTGTCTCACCTGCAGTGTTATTGCCTTTTTGTGTTTTGTTCATTATGTGTGAACGTCTGTTCAGGATCTTTAATAAACAGCTATTGCCTTCCTAATTTGTATAGTACATCTGTTCTTTTCTGAATTCCTACATACAAGCATTCATAGAAAGCTTTGCACCATAGATAGATACAGAGAAGAAACATTGCATCAATAGAACAGCTGCTGCTGAAATTCTTTTAATCTAAATTAGAAGTTGGAGTTTGGACTTTCAAATCACCAGTCCTATTTTGCAATAGAACACATGCATTAAGAAAGCTTCTTTGAACTGTACACCCATTCCAACTTCTGGGCTGCATTTTTCTATTTTCTTTTCTATTATGTATCTTTGGATTACAACAATTCCTCTACTGGATATACCATTATCTATACTGAGCAATGATCTTACCTCTTCCATAAGAATTATGAAGGTAGTGTTGTAACCTTGTTCTGTAACCAACTTGCCAGTGGATGTGAGAATATGTAGCCCACGAGGAGCTTTGCCTGGGCACTGTTCAGGCTTGGCTGCATATTTTTCCTGCAAACCATCTGTGCAGTTATTAGAAACAATCCTCCGATACCTGTGGAATTTTATAATTTCATGTTTTAAAATTTGACAGAACTCAAATTTGACACCATATGCATCCAGCTTGAAGAAATGGAAAGGAAACCTATATTGTCAGCAGCAGTCATCTCAAACATCTGAAAAGAACTTCTGGTGCTATTCAAGTGGCAAAGTTCATTCAGCTGCATTTCACTAGATGGTCACCTACTTTCATATCCCTTATCCCCTCTTTATGATGTCATCTCACCATACCTTTAGTGAGGTATTACCTTTGCATTACTGTACTTTAAAAATGAAAGAAAGAAAAATAGGAGACAAATGAGCTTACTGTATATTTCACTAAGTTTTAACAAAAGTTATACTGCTTCCCTTCCACCAATATAATATGTTTGTGGCTCTATCTGAACTAAACCTGGCACAAATATGCATTTATTTTATTTTGTGTCCTCATGAGGTTGCCTTCATCTTGTACCTAGTAGTTAGTGGGACAGATTTAAGTTATTCTTAGGTTAACTGGTATTAAAAGAGTATTTTCCCTTTCAGCCGAAAGCATCCAATGTTATGCTTCACCGCTCATAACGCCAGAAGCAAAGACAAGTGACACGTGATGGGTGGAACCATAAAGGCATTTATTGGCTATTTCAGGTTGATGCAGGTATATTCCTTCAGTCTGGTTCCTGATTATCCTTTCCTACCATCTTTCTGCTTTTATCTGAACACTGAAAAGCTGAACACAGAAGTTCTATGTCGATGACTCTGAATTTGCACAAGATTGACAAATCGGGTGGAGGGGATGGAGGGGGCTTTAAGCATGGGGATTCCTTTTGTGTTCCTCTGACAGCCCTGCTCTAGCTATGTGCAAACAGTTTCCTGCTACAAGCATATATCTACTCACTATATGAATAATGGATGTCAACATTTTACATCCTCTGTGGAATGGTGAAAGCCATCAGCAGCCAGCAAATTTAATAAGTGGTCTATCAGTATTGTGCAATAGTGCTGGTCTGCTCATTTGCAGTAAAGCATTCAGTAAAGCAGTAAGTGTTTAAGATTTATGGCCCATTGGAAATTTAGCACAAAGCTGAAATAGCATTAACAGTGGAGCCACAGTATGAATCTGCCCCTGTACCTTCTGAACAGAATACAGAGGAAGCTGAAAGTTGGCATATGTTCTCTTTAGAAAGAAAGGAAAGGTTTAGAAACAGTCCTAAATAAAAGAATTCTACCTCCACACATTTCTCGTAAAATAAACAGGCTCTTTTTTAAAATAATAGTTTATAAGCAGATCTTTCTTATTTCTGCTAGTATTGTGTATTACTATTGTGTATTACTAGTATTGTGTATTACTAGTATTGTGTATTACTATTGTGTTGTGCCATTAACTTCCATCTGGAGAGGATTTAATTCAGCTTTACTTTCTGTAGCATCACTTCTGTCAAAATTGTGTCACGTCCACCCCTCAAAGTTGCATGTGGCCCCCAGGAAATTATGATGTCGGTACCAGAGGCTCTCTAAAAGTTGTTCCTGAGTTATAATTTTAATGTAACAGAAAGGGAAAATATTAATTACATGGAATAAATCATATTAATCATTTAACAACTGGAATTAAATTGAAATGTAACTTAAATAAAACAAATTTAGCTTTTATCCCGGCCTTGCTCATTTCTGTATCTTGCCCTCTCCTATCTTTTGACCTGCATTTTCCAGTATGCTACTTAAAGGCAAAATGCAGCCCACGTCTAGAAAGAACAGAATGCATCTAATTTATGTTCATTTTTTTTTTTTATTTGCAGGATTTCTGCAAATGATAGACTAAATACCAGCTGTAAGCTCTGGAGAAGAGCCAGATATCAAATAAAGTTTTCTACTTACCCAGTGCTGTTCAAGTAGCTCTGGCCAAGGCTGCATTCTTTCAGCCTAGAAGATGGGTTGAACCAGAATGCTGGGATGCATTGATTATTACTGTGTCTTTCATAACCATAGTCACTAAGAAAATAATAATAATAATAATAATAATAATAATAATAATAATAATAATAATAATAATAAAAACAACCACCACCACCACCACCACCACCACCACCACCACCGCTGCCTACATTTATCTCATCTTCCTTCCATGGAGAAAAGAGAAATACATAAAGAATGCTATTCTTAAAATAGCCTAGTGAGGTGGATTAGGCTGAGAGATACTGACTTGCCAAGGGCTATGGCATAAGTTGGTTAGTTCCATAGAGATTAACATCAGGGCTTCCTGGTCCATATCTAGTATGAGGGAAAACACATAATAGGTCTAAGCCAGATGTGCAAGAGTAGTGCACAAGTAAGAAAAGAAGGAACAGAGGGTATATTTCCATCCTATCTCCTCATTTACACATTTTTCCATGTGTTTCCTTCCATGCCAAGAATTCTGTTTCTGGTAAGGGAGAGAGTTAGAACAGGCAAATATCTTAAGAGGAAGCCCAGTCCTGACCATTAACTGCTCTCTAGTGCTTCTAATTAGGATAGTTCATAATACTGATAACATTTAAACTAGAACCTGCTGCCTCTTGAACCACAGCCAAAGTAAGCTAGGATGACTTTCCCTTAAAAAAAACAAGGATATTGTATACAACCCTGAAACAATATTTGTCCTTTGTAACATTTTCTTCAAGATGAAGCAGTGGGTTAATTACACACGGCACCATCCATATTTTCTACTTTTTCATGATACGTTTGAGGTATGTGCAGATCTTCAACAGGGTACTTTACTTTCATGAAGAAACAATGCAGAGGTGCTTTCCAAAGCAATGTGAGGCCCTCATTTATCGGAGCAAATCTAACAGCAGGATTGATTTGCTTACCTCTTCTACAGCTTCTTCTTGCACTTGCAGTTCTTGGAAGGGGCTTCTGCATAGGTATTGCAGATACCCAGAACCCTATTCCAGCTTTTGCAAGTAGTGGAGGAAGCTATAAGATGGCTGTGAGTGCAAAGCTCTTTGTCATGGTGAATCCAAACTGCTTCACAGAAGCCTGATAGCATCTTGATATGTGTGATAGGATAGGAACAAACCATCATTCCTTTACATAGGGAATGGCCCAAGATCTGGATCCTTCCCCCAGATTGGATGTTCCTACTCATTCACAGAACTCATAGGATAACTTTGGATCAATCAAGCAGTCTCTGTCTCTGCCCAACTGAACTCATAGGGTTGGTTTTGTGAAGAGACCATTGAGGTATCCCCAGGTAACAATGCTGAGTTCTCAGAGAAAAGACAGGCTATACATGCATTAAGTTAATAGATACTGTATGTGGCTATAACAGTATCATACATAGTCCATAATAATGTCTGTGAATGAAAATGTCTTATCCTTTGAAAGGAATTTTGAAAGCAAATTTTCTTACATCAAATTTAATGAGAAATGGTAGGAGAAATACAATTCTTTTCAGCATAGCACTAATGTTGAAGTGAATGTGCTCCTTATATATGGACAGCAGCAATCAGGTCTATAAACTCAGTTGCCACTTTTCAAGCTTTCATGTTCAGAAAATCTGCTGTGTCTCTGTAGAAGGTGCACATACACTAATATGGACTACATTTTTTTACAAGCCTTCTCATCACCCAGCTCCAAAGAAATGGTGTTTTTAAGTCTACTTTCTGGGTATTTTTGGATTGAAGTTGTGAATTTTTCCTGTATGTGCTCTTTGCCATTTATGGATAGATGGTGTAATGTACGATGGTAATTATTATATTGTGATTTTATTATAGTGAACTGAGACCTAAATAAATAAATACATTTCTACCTAAAAATACTCAATGAAATAGCCATTGGGGAAAATAAATTCTGTGAAGGAGTAATCCATAACTACCTCATGAAATAGAACAGTATAGTACATTATCTAATTATTGTACACAAGGTATTTGGAGAAGGGTCAGATGAGAGCAGTCTTTCCTAACAGCCATTCTGCTGATGGCAAGAAAATAACAAAGGATCGTGGATGATCTCACCACAGATATGGTGGACATTGTAGTTAACATAATTGTTAAATTTCTGAACTGCTTTTAATGCTTTGGTTTTTCTAACGTTCAAATTTAATCATTCTCAGCAGGTCACCGCTGCATATTTTAAGTATGCCTTGTAGTAACTTAGTAATTAAAAATGTTCAGGAGGGGGTCACATGTTGTCTCAAGGAAGGGAAGAGCTGCATTAATATTAAATAATATTAACGACAACATAACTCAAGGCCCTGAAGGCTGCAGACTTGTTCATTAACTTCTGGTAAATGTATATTAAAAACTCACATACTGCCCACCTTCGCACTTGAAAGCCCTGGGGTTTGCATGTTAAAAAATTATTGAGTCCAGCTGCTGCTCCAACCTATCTGAAAAAACTTCCTTGGGAAGGGTAAATAAAGTACTAAAGGGAAAAAGAAAACTTCAAGTAAGAAGTGTAGTAAGATTTCATGATTCATTTTTCTATGAAGCTTGAAAATAAAGTCTAGATTATTTTCTGATGGCATGTAATTGCGTGCCCATTTAGAAGTTATTTTCCTCCTGCTTCAACTTATTCCTCAACACAGAAGTGGATATGGAGAAGATATTACTTTATAGACTTTGGGGAGGCAGAAAAGAGGAATTAAGATTCCCTTTCAAATATAAAATTAAACTTATTTTGCCAATTAATGCTATAAGGTATTCAGACTGGGAAAAAGACCATGAAAGCAGTCTTGTGAAGAAGGAAACGTAGTAATGGACAACCTCCTGATACAATACCTCTGAAGAAAACAATTCACTGACTTATTTTGCAAATCCACAGTTCAAAACCTAATTGGAGCAGGCTTATCTTCACCTGCTGCATAATACTTTTGTGCTAAGAAGATTCATGCTGAGCAATACTAAGTGTAATTTGGTGCCAAGCATTTAAAGAAAAGGAGGATTCTAAGAAAAAATTATAATATAGGACCTGGCTACAGTGACTCATGCCTTAATTACCACCTAGTCAGACTACTGTAATGTGCTTTATTTGGGGCTGCCTTTAAAGAATATTTGGAAAGTACAAATTCAGTGGTTCCTTTTGGGCTCCCAGCATTGAGAGCACCATACACCAGTTTTGCAGACCCTGAATTGGATGTGAATTGGTTTCTGGGTCTAATTTTTAAGGTGCTGGTGTTGACCTACAGTATAAAGCTGTTAAAGAGATGAGGTGGGCCCCCACTCTCCCAGCCTTCTGGAAAGGGGTGAAGACCTGGCTCTGCCAATTCGTGTGGGACATGAGAAGGGACAACCAACCTGGGGGTGGCTGGCACCCTGAAGAAGTTCCTGTAGATTAATAATTTTCATTTACCATCAATTCCTTGGAATACATTATTTATTTATGTACACTGTTTTTAATCTGTTTTAAATAGTATTTCTTCTTGTTTTATTGTAAACTGCCCAGAGTTACTCATTGAGTGAGATGGGCAGTGACTAAATCTTAAAAATAAATAAATAAATAAATAAATAAATAAATAAATAAATAAATAAATGAATGAATGAATGAATGAATGGCTTGGTGCCTGGGTACCTCCAGGACTATCTACTCCCATCAGTATTGGCCCAACCAATTAGATCTACCATGAAGAAACTGCTGTAAATCCCACACTTTCAGGAGGGGCTGGGGTAAGGTGGCATCTTTCTCTGCAGCAGTGTGAACATGGTGGAATAGCCTCCCCATGGAGATCAGACTGGCTCTCTGTTGGTTTTTTGGAAGCTTTTAAAAATGGAATTGTTTCAGAAAGTTTTCCTCTGATTGTTCTCCTAGTTTTTAGGGGTTTTTTCATCTTTAGTTTCAGTTATCTTATTTGCACTTTATAAGTTTTTTATTTTTAATGTGTTTGCAGTTGTGTTGGTCCTAGTGTGGATATTTTAGTTTGTATCCATTCTATTTAAGCTGCTGAGAGTCTTTTTGGATAGTGGTGGCATGCAAATACTTACCATTCAAAGTCCCACTCAGCACAGATGCATGGTTCGGAAACAACTGTTCTTGAGTAATCTCTAGACAATGCACACCATGCCCCTGCTTTGCGTTTCTTATAGATCTTCCTTTCTCCCATGACACAAGGTTCACCCTTTGATGCAGAAGAATAGTGAGTTGGAATAGCATGGGTAAATATACTCTTGTGTACATGTTCATTATACAAGGTGCACAGATGCTTCATTTTTTCAAGAAAACATCCATATTAGAGCTTGATACAATGGAGATTGATGCCTTACACTGTCACTGTTATAGAAATAAGTACAATTACATGGAAACTGAAAATGGAATGAAATGTGAGGATAGTGGGAAAAGCATTCTGTTTATTTTCTGATAAACTCTTCCTTATTGTCAATCCTTCAAGGTCACCCACACTGAGAAGCAAGCACGGCATGGATTCCAGAAATGCTTTTTATTGTACTAAAGTAGAATAACAGAATCTTGTAAATCTGCCCAAGTTTCTCTCTGTCCCATCTTACAGTAAATATCGTAGAGTTATTCTGGGTTTCTTTCTCACGCTTCCCTTCTTCTTAAGACTGTGTAATATTTTCTGCAAGACCCCTCTTAATGGTTCATTCATTCTTTCCCCAAAATCAGTTCTGCATTCCTTTACACCTATAGCCTGTCTATAAGTCAAATGCAGAAAGCAAACAAAAAAAAATCACAATTTTCCTTTTTCCCTGTAGTTCCTTCTCATTTATGCAGCTACTTCTGAAATTCTGTCACCCATATTTTTGTTCTCCTAAACCATATCATCATAAGTCAGATAACTAAAGCAAGTATTTGTGTGACATTTTGTCAGTGGTCATAGTCACCTTTCTAGTATCCTATTCAGATTTCTATTTCTTCTCATCTTCCAGTTTAACTAAATCATGTGATTTACATTCATTAATTTATAACAGCACTCACAGCTAGGAACAGGAGCCCTTCTGGAAGACAGAAAGATAGTTTGGTGTATTCCTACCTGGTTGTGTAAATGCCATGACCGGAAATCATCCTTGGTGCATCTTCTGCTAAAGATAGATTTATAATCCACTTTTATTAGTTGCCATTCAGAACGGAGATTGAGATGGCCAAAGATTCTGAATATTGGTGGAGGATAAAAGAAAAGTAAAAAAAAGAGAATAATAATATATACATAGATTAACCCCAACCAACAATTTTTCATACACAAAACATGAATATGAAAGCAGTTTTGTAATTTCAAATCATAAAAAGAAAAAGTCCTGGTTTTTGGTATCTCCACATTTGGAAGAAGAACTGAATTAAATTTTCCTACTGTATTTATTGCTCTAGATATCTATAGTCATTCTTCAATCCAGTCCTGCAGACTTATCTTTTCCATAGAAGTATTGATCTATGACCTCTGGAATACCCATCCACTATGGCCTATGGTTATGCTGACAGAGAAAAATGTAGTCTTCACATTGCAGAAGACAGACTATATTAGTTCAAATCCTGATATATTTTATTATCTCCATAAAATATTATTAATATTTTATTATTAATATTAATAATTATTATAATAATATTAATTAATTAATTAATTAATTAATATAATAATATTAATAATATTAATTATTAATATTAATATTAATAAAATATTATTAAGGGGACGCGGTGGCGCAGCGGCTTAATGACGCTGGAAGTTGCTGGCCAGAAATGGTCGACGCTTCAGCGGTTCGAGTCCAGCCTTCGCGTAGCAGAGTGAGCTCCTGTTTCCTCCCCAGTTCCTGTCAACCCAACAGTTCGAAAACTTACGTGAGTAGATAAATGGGGACTCTCACTCCGGTGGGAGGAAAAATGCTGGCGGCGCCTTGCAAAAAAAGGAGTCGGGAGCAGTTGCTGGTAAGCACGAAAAACCGCGCGCGCCCGAAAAGGGCGCGAAGCAACGGAAACCCCGCCTCCTGCGCTCGCCAGCTGGGCTCTGCTCTAGGAAGGGGGCTCTGGCAAACCACTTCCGAAACAATTGCCTTGAAAACTGCAAGGACTCGTCCAAGCAGTCACTGCAGAGTCGGTAACGACTGAGCGCAGATAAAAAAAAAAAAAATATTATGTCCTTAGGCAATTTAAACCCATGAGTTTATTTTGATTTCAATGAAGATGAGGCAATGTTATTTCTTATATCTAGTTGATAGATTTTTTTTGCTGATAAAATTATTAGAAATAATGAAATACCTTAATTCCAGCTAATTCTCTCATTAAGGATTTCTGTCTATCTGTATATATTTTATTCTATTTTGAAACTGAGAACTACTGGACTAAACTTTGCTTTATATCCCTCATTGTGATGGCTAGATTGTAAGCACAATTTCCTGTTAGATAACCAGGAACTCTTCATTAGGACATTAAATAAACATTTAACATTAATAGACATGAAGATTTTGCTGGCTAAATGGCAAAAGTTATTTCAGAAGTTAGGTATTATATGATTAGAAGCACAGGGCACATGTGAAACATTTATTATTAGTTAGATGATATAGTTATAAAAACCTTGGAAGAGATTCTGTGTCACTTTGGAGTTTAGGTTATATGAGAATAATTCAAAGTAGAACTTCATGAATGAAAATAAATCCTGAGTTGTAATAGGAATGCATATCTCAGCAGTATCTCTATTCACTTTCCTCTCCAACTAACAAACACATAAATGCAGATAACTGGTATTGCATTGAAATGTCTGTGCAATGCTTTTCAAAAGAAGAACTGGCCTGGCTATGTGTGAAATGGGGAAATGAATGTGTTCCTATTTCTTTTACTCTACATAGTATGTACAAGATTTCGTTTATAGACACTGTTGTCATCACATAGCCAAATCTAATTAGCTTCTTGGCAACATATAATCTTAATTAAGTAATCTCAGTTAGATTGGAACAACATGCCCTTTACCAAATGAGAAGAAGAACAACAGTGTGCATGTGGTGGGGGAGTACCTTCAATGACAGTCACAGAACAATGGATAGAGACAAGTATGAAAAAATGTGCAAAAAATTTAAGTTCCTTCCACATTCCTGAAATAGTTAGTTTATGGTGAATATGAACACTGCAAATTTTAAAGCAATAAAACATGGGATAAAACTCCATGAAGTATAAAAATATAGGTTTACACTTTTCTACATGGCCACAGGACCATATATGGGTCCACTCATATCTGGTAGATTAAGTAAATCACTCAGATTTGCAGTTGGACTCTGACCTGGCAGGGCTGGTCATGGTGAAGGAGGAACAGCCTTGCTAGTTTATTTGGGACAAGCTCAATTATGTGACTCCTGAGGAAGTAGACATGATCCTCAGGACTGTTAACTCAGCCACCCATGGGTTAGATGCATGCTTCTCTTGGTTGGTGAAGATCTCCTGGGAAGTAACTTATAGTTGAGTATATGTGGTAGTGACATATTCTCTGAAGGAGAGGGTGGTAACACTTGCCTTGAAGGAGGTGGTGGTATGTCCCCTTCTCAAAAAGCCATCACTCAACCCAACAGTCCTGGACAATTTTTGTCCAGTTTCAACTCTCCCTTACAAGGGAAGATTGTCAGGAAGATGATCAGGCTGCAGTTCTGAGGACCCTGGAGGAAATGGATTATTTAGACCAGTGATTCTTAAACTGTTTGACCCAATTACCCCTTTTCTGGTCTTGAATTATGTCATTACCCCACAACTGCCCCCCCCCCCCAGCTCTCTAGTTTTACACAAGAGTCTCAGCAGCCCCAAACTGGATCCTTGATTCACAAACAAGCAATTACAAATTGCTCCATTATCCCCAGGATATGCCCAAATTACCTGCTTGTGGGTAATTAGCCTCAGTTTAAGAACCACTGATCTAGACTCTTTTCAGTCAAGTTTCAGGCTAGGACATAGTATGGAGATGACATTGATCATTCTTATTGATAACCTTTGGAAGAGTTGGGACAGGAGTGGTGTCACTGCCCTGGACTTCTCAATGATTTTGGATACCACTGATCATAATATCCTTTTGGACCATCTGCAGGGATTGGGAATGTGGCCAGTTTTAGTCTGTGTTGATAGGATGAAGCCCCTCACTTTTGGGGTACTATAGGGCTTGATACTCTTATCCCTCCTGTTTAATATCTACATGAGGCTGCTGGGTGATGACACCTAGCTGTATATCTTGACCCTAGGCTAACCAAATAATGTTGTCAACTGCTTGTCCCAGTGCCTGGAGGATGTTGACATATTGATGGGGAGGAATAGACTCAAGTTCAACACTAGCTAATTGAGTGGCTATGGGTGTTAAGGTCACCTGGGTCTGGGCACCTTCCACCTGTAGTTCTGGATAGAGTTGCAGTTCCCTATTTGGGACCGGTAAGCAACTTGAGGGCTTTCCTGAAATCTCAGCTCCTGTTTGAGGGCAGGTGGAGCTATGGTTAGGAAGAGTAGATCCATCCAATCAACAGTTGCACCAGTTCCTGGACTAGCCCACTGCACAGTCACACTATTGCAATGTACTCTACATGGGGCTGCCCTTGAAGATCACTTGGAAGATGCAACTGGACCTAGAATGTGGTGGTGTGAGCAGGAATGGGTCTTCCCCAGCAGGCCCATGTAACACATCTGCTGCACAAGCTACAATGGTTGCTAGTAAGCTTCTAGGTACAATTCAAGGTGCTAGTTATTATATGTAAAGCCCTATATACAGTAGCATAGGGACTTGTTTTCTGATGAACTGTCTCTCCCCCATGGCTTTGCCTATCCTATCCATTCAGATAAAGTTGGCATGCGTCAGTCCCAACCATTAACCAGTGTCATCTGATGGGTCCCCAGAAGTGTGCCTTCTTTGTTTTAGCATCTGTCCTCTGGTATAGCATCCCCCCAGTGATCCTACTCTGATCTCCTTCAAGCGAACCTTGAAGATCTGGCTTTTTCCCTAGGCCTTGGGCTTGGATGAGTGGAGGAATTCTTGGGAGAGCTGTGTGTATGAAGTCAGTTGTGGATTGTTCCCTCCAGTAAACCCTAGTTCTTTCCTGGACTATTTTTTTTCTCATATTCTTTTTCTATTATTGTTTACCACCCATAGTCATTTGGAGTTGGATGGCCTTACAAATATGATAAATAAATTCAGAACAAATCCACTTAAGCATGCCTACATAAGATTGCTGCCTAAATAATTTCCCTGCTAAACTAGCTCTTATTCACATTTTATTTTGATAAAATTCAAATCTTTGAAATAATAGATTCAAAACCCATAACAAAGATTTTTTACATTATTATTTTAATTTATTTACAGACAAAAGTCCCAAATGGCAAGTTACAAATATAATCTAAAATTTGGCATTAGATAAAACAAATAAAATATGAAATAAACATTACATAATACACTTAAAACCCCAACTCATTGATATGTTACTAAAAACCTTGTTTTTATAGCCATAGTTAAAAATCTGGCTGTTGCCTGTGTAATTTTAGGATTTACAAGTAAAATTTTAGCATACTCAGAAGAAGTATCTCTTCCTGGTTTTGATTTAAAATAGGCCAGATAACTTCCTGCCAAAGACTCTTATGGAATTCACAATACAATAAATATGATCGACAATTTCAATATCAATTCCATTACAGAGACAAAATTTTTGAGAGATGGGGATTTTTTGAAATCTACCATACAGCATATTTGATAGCAACACATTTAATCTGGCTTTTGAAAAGGCCAGATAAATATACAGACTATATTTACTTAAATATAAACTATTTAGATATTTAGGGAGCAGAAAAATATATCTGTAATTAATTCCAAAAGTTACAGGTGAACACGAAACGTTGGCTTTAGCCACTAATTCCTGTACTGAATTAACCCATAATCTTTGTTTAATCCAATGAAATGCTGATGTCATGTCCCTGGAAAATAAATAATCAAGAACAATGCCAACCTGACTAATCTTTTGGGTCACCTGTTTAAACCACATATCTACAAAAGATTCATTTGGGATTTCCTGAAGCAATCCTTCCTGGTTTTTAAAAACATATGTTGCAACCAAAACTTAATAGTGCTTAGTCAACCCTTTGTTTTCAAAGGTCATTGCCCAGTTTCCAAGAGAATAACAGAATCTGGAACACAACTTGGAACACTTAAAAGAGACCTTAAAAATTTCACCTGCACTCAGGCTATATTATTGGCAAATGTAATCCAAATTGGAACTCCATATAAAATTTGAGATGCAATTTTTGCATTTAAAACCTGGATTGCTGAAGGAACAAATCTCCTGCCTTTTGAATAAAAATAATGAAGCAAGTCCATCATAGTAGAATTTGCTTTCAAAAGTATTGCCTTGCAATGATGTTGCCAGGATAGAGTATGATTAAATAAAATGCCCAAATAACTAAAATTTTCTACTTGTGTTATCACATGAACTTGAATTTTCCAGATGTACTTTTTAACTTTTTTTTTCCAAAACGCAAAATGTTAGTTTTATTATAGTTGATTTGTAATTGATTTTCTTGGCAATATTTAACTAGTGCCTCAAGTAGGTGTTTCAAACCCAATCTAATATGTGAAAAGAAGAACAGTATCATCCGTGTATAACAAAGCACAACATTTCCTTTTGGCTAATGATGGACAATGGCCATCATCCTGAAGTAATGTAGTCTCCAAATCATTGACATAGATGTTAAATAGTGTAGGGGCCAGAATACAACCTTGTCTCACACCCTTATTCATTGTTATATCACCTGTAAGTAAACCGTTTCTGTTGCATCTAACTTGCATTATACTATCTTGATATAGTGCCTGTATTAAATATGTGAGATGCCTGTCAGGGACCAACTTCTCTAACTTAGCCCAGAGTTTGGTTCTATTAACAGAATAAAAAAGCACCTTAAAATCTATAAAAACAGCAGATAATTTGCCTTTCAGGTAAGCTAATATAAAACATCGATCAATTGTTGATCTGCCTTTTCTAAAAGCAGCCATTTGTCAAAACAAAGTGTTCCTTGAGGTAAGAGGTTAATTTTTTTATTTAAGTGTCTTGCATAAAATTTTCCCAGGACTAATAACAAACTAATTGGCCTATAATTGACAAAGTCTTCCATTTCTGCCTTCTTATATAGGGAAACTATTGTAGCCCTATTCCAGCCTGAAGGATTAAACCAGAAGGGACCCCACCAATCTAGACTTTTTTAAAGGATTTCAATGGATAAATTATCCTGGCTGGGAGCCTTACCAGATTTTACTTTTGAAATAAGATCAACAATCTCTTCCTCTGACACTGATTCCCACTGTGGAAGCGTAAGTAACTTTGATCTGATATTGTTTGTTATATTTACAACAGGCTGCCCCATTCCATAAACATTGATTTGAAATATTTTTCCCAGCTCTTAGATGGTTATACAGCAATCTGGGACTGAGGGAGCAGTGAAAGCCCTGGAAATTAAATTCCAAAAGGGTTTAGAGTCTTTGTACAGAGAAGCATTTATTAATAATGACCAGGAGTCTCCTTCTGCTTTCCGTTTCTTCTGGCGTATTAGTATCTTATAATTTTTCTTCATTTATAATATCTTAAAGGGGGCTGTTGTAAATTAGACTTTCTGTATGCTAAATACAATATAAAGCTCTTAATTACTTCTTAGCAGTGGCACAATCCACATCAAACCAGCTGGAAGTAATACTCAGCCAAGTATTCCTTTGATTTGATGCAGTGGACGCTCCAGATACTAAAGTTTTACTGATTAAATTTGTTAGAATATTAAAAAGTTTTTTTTCTGTAAAACTCCCATCTTTTATTATAAATGATCTAAAATCTAAAGCTTCAGTAGTTTAAAACTGTAGCTAAATGTTTAAGTGTTCTCCCCCAAAAATCCTGCAATGTAAATTGCCTTCATGAAGAACATCCGAAGATTAACATTGGGTCAGACAAACATCTCTATCATTGGTTAGTAAACTTAAAATTATAGGTTGGTAGACACTATCTGATCTGAAGCCGATTCTAAATAATCTGACCAAGGGAAATCTTTGAAATAATAGATTCAAAACCTGTTACAAAAATATTTTAATTATTAAATAATTCCAGGTATTCAGGAAAACATTTTGTTCACTGGTCTACAGGTAGGAAACCAGTTGTATAAACACTGGCATTGGTATAAACTCTGGTCTGTTATTCAGCAGCCAATAGTTATTTTCTCAAGAAGAAAAGTCTCAATACCCAAAATTCTAGAGTTATGGATGGCTGGAGCAGATGAAGACAAAACTATCAGTGGCCATTTTGTAAATAGAGTCTGACAATCTTTCTCAGGGACTGAACAGTTGAAAGGAGCAAATCAATCCATTATGAGTCACTGAGTGGAAGAATTATTGTCCTGAAGATAAGGCAGCAAAAAGTCAGCTTAAAACAGAGTTTCAATTAATCCTGTCCATTTATTTTTAACCAGACCAACTAAGTTACCAAAGCAGAGAACTTCACAGTGTGATTTTAATATCTTTGTTAGGAAGATTTAAAAAAAGGATTTTTTCCTTGTGTGATAAATTATTTGATCATCTAAAAATAGCCCAAGAAGAAAAAAGGAAATTGAAATATAAATAGAATAGCATTTAATAGCAAAATAGCTGTATCATGAAGTCGTCACTGTGCTGTGTGTAAGAATGGATGTGGAGGTCTTGAAAGAGCTTTAGTTTTACTGTTTACTCAGCCTAATTATTATCTAGTCCCTCATCTTTGGCAGCTGTAGGATGATGTCTCAAGAACTACCTTAACTAGTCTGATGGCTTAATTATTGTTTTCTTTTGTGGAAAGGATCAGTGAGTTAATTTATCATTCTTCTCTGTATAGTCAATCCCAAAAAAATTGCATTCAGAATGAAGCATCATTATTACTTTCCTTTTTCTATTTCATTTCATATACTTCATTCCCCTCATAAGAATATAATATTCCTCTAACTTTCATTTGATTTTTGTGGAAAACAAATACGTTACAGGAGCTTAAATAAAACAAATGTAAACTTTATTTAAAGGTCTAACTTTCTTGTAGATTTTGCCAAATTCTGATAAAAAATACAGCTGTTCATTGTTCATTGATGTTCATGATTTCTTTTTTCCCAGATTGGCAAAATTCCAGTTTTCTCAAATCATACTCTAGAACCAGACACAAGTTGGGACTGTTACTCTCAGATTATACTAGGCTAGATATTTTATTTAGTTTTATTATAGCATTATAGGCTATTTATAGTGCATTGGATAGTTACTCCAGTGCGCTAAAGGATCTATCACTTAGTGTCACCTTAAACATAATGTGAGTAGAGAAGTAGAAAAAAGTTTGATTCCACCTTTTAATTAATTAATTAATTAAAGCTCAAGGTGGTGCAACAAAAACTCTATGACATAAATTGGGCTGACAAAGCACAATCAGCTCAAAGTTACCCAGGGAACTTCTATGGCTGAGGGTAGATTATAACCTTGGTCTTCCCAATCCTAGTTCAACAATCCTAGTTAATTTCAATCCTAGTTAATTTTAAAAATGATCACCCCATTGACTGTGAAAGTTGATTTTAAACAGCAACTTTGATTGGATTGCCCCCAAATATTTAGCAGCCAGAGGTAAAGGATAAAGAAGCAGACTTGCATTTCCTAACCTTAAAGTATATTATTGACCAAACTGTCTGTTATTGATAACGAAATGGATAAAATCTCTGAACAGCAGAATATCAACTATAGAAGGAGCTGGCTGAGCTAATGGACTTCTTAGGTATTCATGGTATAAAGAAACAAAAGAATATAATTTTAAGGAACATAAACACGTCCCACCTGGTCAGGCAGAGAGGGAATGTTGCAGATCCCATCAGTGAGAGAATGTCAGCTGGTGGGGCACAGGAGGACAGCCTTCTCTGCTGTTGCTCCTACTCTCTGGAATATTCTCCCCCCAAAGATGTGGTGGGCCCCTACCCTCCCGGCTTTCTGGAAAGGACTAAAGACCTGGCTCTGCCAGCTTGCATGAGGCAGTAAGAGTTTTAACCAGCCCTGGGGGTGACTGGCACCTTGATGAGACTCCCCAAGCCTAATACTCACCAATTACCATCAATCCTTGGAATATACTTATTTACTTAGGACTATTCTTATATTGTATTTTTAATTAATTTTATCTTCTCTGTAAACTGCCCAGAGTCACTTTTTAATGAGATGGGCGGTGCCAAATTTGGTATATAAATAAATAAATATTATATGACAAAGTTGGTTAAAAAATGAAATCTTCTAAAAACAAGGATACGGCCAGCATTCATCATATAAATACAATCAATCAATCAATCAATATCTCACCATTGTGTCACTGCCAAATGGCTATTACTTCAAGGACAAGTACAATAAGAAAGATTTAATCACATATGCCAAGATCCATATTAAGAAAACAGACTTAAGACACATCAAGATCTGCTTGAAGGTAGAAATTTAGCATGGTTGATGTATTTATGAATTGCTGGAAGAATAAAAAGTGAGCTTAAGAAAGGAGGGACCTTGAGAAAGATGAAAGAATTTGAAACACTTATATAAAACCAAGGTCACTTATTAGGATCCATATATAAACTGTTTTTGAAATATGACAAGAGAAATTAAAAATTGTACAATAGTGGATGCAAAATTTCACAGAAGTAGTCACAGTAGAACAATGGAAAGAGCTGTGGAAAAAAATCTATAAAATGTTCTCCAAGTTGTAATTTGAGAATATTATCCAAAGATTAAGTTTTGAGACTGATTTGTGGAGCCTTTGTTACCACCCAAGGCAGTATTATGCAGGGAATAACACAGGAACAGCTTGCATCTTTGAGAAAGAAATTGCTGGATTGGACTGTTGAGAATCTAATGTCTCTGGAAGAGGTAGGAAGCATTCTATGTAAGAAGAATCTGTTTTTGTTTAAGTCCTGCTAGGTGGAGCACACTATGTCTTTTTAGGAAGAAGGTGTTCCATGGAGGTAGATACCTCCAGTGGTAGATATGAATTGTATGATGGGTAGATAAACATGCCTTTGGCCTATAGCATCTAAAACTGAGAACCTGGAAAGCAGTATATCTGACCATAGGAATCAATGGTGTTCAATTTATTCTGATGGTTCAAGGGACACAGTATTAGGGAAGTGAATCCAGCACTTTAAGTTCCTGTTGGAATTCTTATTTGTTGGATTGACTGCTATGGCCGGCAGTCTTTTCTAAGTCTTGTCAAGTCATAATGCATTAAAGACAAACCTCTTAAGAACTGGAAAAGATGCAATGGGGCTGATATTTGTGGAAGGGAAGAAATGGTTGGTGATGTACTTTTGGATTGTCTGAACTATAATAATGATAAAGGGCTGTACTCCAAGGTATCTCTGACTTGTGTGTTAGAGCTCCTTCTTTAAGAATTATGCTTCTTAGTGATCAAGTGATTCAAAAGGCTGCTGTGCAGCCTTTGCAGATGTTTTTGTGAGATTCTGAGATTTGTGATTTAATAAGATTAACTGAACTGTACAGATTCATTTGGTAGGGGATGGTAATATACCCTGTATTAGCCTTGTTTGGCATGAGGAGATGGAGGTGGTCCATAATAGTCAGATTTTATACTTTGAAAAGCCTCTTTGAAAACATCAATCTTTGTCTGGAACTGATGATGTACAGGAAGGCAGAGATAACTGATTGCTAGAACAGATTGCTGTAGAGCAAGGCAGAATAACATTGATGAAGGAATGCAAAAACCATTACCAGATCAAGGAGACAGTAAATGACATCCCAGCCTTGGGAAAGGTGGGAGCATGAGAAAGAGACAGAAAATAACCCTACCTTCATTCTGTATGGTATGAGAGGGGGCAGAAAGAAACTCTGGCAGTCTTTCAAGATTTTTTTATAATACCCTACAACAATAAAGCAGAGTTTCAGTAGTCCTAACATGACTGTTTCCTAACCTGGCCTTGTCCTTGAACTCTGGTTGTCATAACTAAGCTTGATTTTGAAATTACTACTGCTTTTTCTAACAAATTCACTGTTGCTATTGATGTACAACTTTGAACTGTTTGTCTCTTGCTCTTATCTGAGGGTTCAGGTTGATAATGACAGTGACTACAATAGCACCCTTTCACAACCTAGGTGCTCTTAAGATATATAGACCAACTTTTGGACTTTTGAGCCAGTATGGCCATTCCTGAGAATTCTGAAACTAGAAATCTACACATTGGAGGAACAGTTAGGTATTACAGCTGATGTGAGTCTTCCGGGCTGTGTGGCTGTGTTCTGGAAGTTTTGGTTCCTAACGTTTCTCCAGCATCTGTGACCAGCATCTTCAGAGGACAGGAGCACAGACAGGAGCAGTTCTCTCTGTGCCCAGGATGATGTGACCCTTTGTGGGTATTTATAGAGATCAGCGAGGGTACCTGTAAGGGGGGGGCGTTGTGGGTTAACGAGTGGCTGCTTGTTTTGGTGATCAGAATATGTGTGTATCTTCCTGGGGGTTAGGCAGGGTTTTTTCTGTTGAGTTGTTAATGAGTGGCTGCTGAGGGTGATTAGCATGTTCATTGTGTGAATTGTTCACGCGTCCTGGTGGTTGAGCTGAGTTCGTTGACCTTTTGCAGGTGTATTTTTCAGGATTGGTAGCCAGGTTTTGTTGATTTTTAGACTTTCTTCTTTTTTACTGAAACTGTGCCGGTGTTTGTGAATTTCAATGGCTTCCCGGTATAGCCTGGTATAGTGGCTGTTGGTGTTGTCTAGTATCTCTGTGTTTTCAAATAGGATTTTGTGTCCAGTGTGCCTGAGAGCATGTTCAACTACTGCAGGTTTTTCTGGTTGCTGTAGTCTGCAGTGTCTTTCGTGTTCTTTTATCCTGGTATGGACGCTGCATTTTGTGGTTCCAATGTATACTTGTATGCAGCTGCATGGTATGCGGTATACTCCTGCAGCGGTGAGGGGGTCCCTTTTGTCTTTTGCTGATTTTAGCATTTGTTGTATTTTTCTGGTGGGTCTGAAGATTGTTTGGAAATTGTGTTTTTCCATCAGTTTTCCCATGCGGTCCGTGACCCCTTTGATGTAGGGCAGAAATACTCTGTTGGTGGGGGGCTGTTTTTCTTCTTCAGTCGCATGTTGTTTTCTTGGTTTGATGGCTCTTTTTATTTCATTTTTGGAGTAGCCATTTGCTTGTAGGACCCAATTAAGACGGTTAAGTTCAGTGTTTAGGAATTGGGTTTCGCAGATCCGATTGGCACAATCCATCAGGGTTTTGATAATGCCTCTTTTCTGACGTGGGTGGTGGTTGGAGTTTTAGGTACCAGTCTGTGTGGGTGGGTTTTCTGTAAACTTTGTGTCCTAATTTGAGGTCCGGTTTGCATATGACCAACGTATCTAGAAATGGAAGTTTGGCATCAATTTCTTTTTCCATGGTGAATTGTATTGTTAGGTATTACATCATGGTATAATTTTCTTGAAACACTAACATCAGTATTTATCTTTGCTTCCAATATATCTATATCTATTAAATCATACCTGTGTTGATTTGATCAAAGCCACCTTGAGCACATTAAAAAGTTACTTTCAAAAATGCTGTTCTTTATATCATCGATTATATAGTCAGGCTAGAATCTTACTGGCAAGTTTTAGGTATTGTTTTGTCATTGACAGAAGAGCGCAGACACATTTTCAAGCCAGTAGTCTGAAAAGTCAATAGGAAAAGTCACTACTTCATTTCTCAGTTGAGCAGGACCGAATTGGAAACCACAGAATAACAATAAATATGGAAGCCCAGCTGGCAGCCAGCAATACCTTCCAGAATATGTACTTTTGGACAGACGGTTATATTACAGTCCTCAAAATAAGCTGTTAAACTCCATCAGCATCCAGTATAAATTATGAAAATTCCTCAGTCACCTCAGTAGAAAGCATACATGCTCAGCCTTTGACAAAAATGAGTGAAGGATAGATGCCACTAATTTATGAACTTTTTTTTTTTTAAACAAACTTGGGAAAACATGGATTGTGTGCAGATTTATGAGCAAGCCATTTCAAAAAGGTCAGCAGCTATCCTGCTGTAATTAAATCTTTCATTAATGTATAAAATACACAATAATTTATAAATGTGATATAAAATCTCATCAGATTCACCTAGTGAAGGAAGAATTTAGCATATTGTTTTATCTTATGCCATAATCTATATGAGTTATAGAGAAATGCTAATTCTTCCTTTTTTATATTTCTAGTGAGAAGAATTACTTTTTCAAAGGGCAATTGATTAATGTTGTAGATTACCAAGTTATTTATGATTTGTTATGTAAAAAATTTCCTCAAGAAACTATCCAATCAACCCAGCAGTTTTAATGAAAGAAATGTTCAAACAAAAAGGCATTTACCATTTCCAGGCTGTTAGCTTCACTCCAATGTGTGAAGGCCCAAGATATAAAAATAGCAGAAAAAAAAAATCATTCATTTCAAATTATAACTTCCAGTCACCTTTCATTCAACTTTGAATAAATCAAAGTGTTAGCTCATCATTAGGCTGGCTGCTTGCCTCATGTGATAGATTTGAGCTTATATAAGATTGTAGTATATGGTTATTTAACATAGTTTATTGTAACATGCATACAACAATTTGGATTTTCTGCTCCAAGCACAACAGTCTTTTTGTATCTGAAAATGCTTCCTTTTAGGGAAGCCATTTGTCTTGTATGGGTGACAGACAGAAACAATCCCTTCCAGGAAAATATAAATAAAGCTGCTTTTGATAGCTTTGTCCTAGCATCATCTTCATATGCTCTTGTCTTAGTTTTATTCCAATGACTGGTCTCCAGAAAATCTTCTCTAATATGGAATTACAGCAAAATGTCACTTTTACACTTCACTCTTTTTTTTCCTCATCTGCTGTCAATGAAATTGGAAGAATAATTACTTATAAAAATATAAAAAATGGAACAAGAGTACCAAAAGATAGACGCAAAACCAAGATAATGATAAGATCTAAGAGGCAGTTTTGATGCAATCAAGCTATGGGTAACCAATATAAATTATATTTATTTAAATAGTAATATGCCTTTTATCAAACAAGCAAAGCTCCTACACTAATTACATAAAGTAACAATAGCAACACTAAAGCAACTCTCATAATACCCAGCCATCATGCATGGTGTTTAAGGGTGGTCGAACTTTTTGCCCAAAACAGTTAAAAATCACCAAGTTGAGAAAGGCTGCAGTGAGTAAAAATTAAAGCACTAAAATGAATGGTAGTAAAGAATTAAACTCTCACTCACACAGACACACACTGACATACAATACCAGGAATGAGGAAGAAAGGGGAAAGTATCACAGGATTTATTAGACCATTTATTAATTTCTGACATTCCTTCATTATCACGCTCAACATGTGAAAAATGTTTGACAAAACATTTGTCACTATTCTTGACAAAATGACAATAATATTTTGAAATAACCCACTTACTTTCAATTTTTGTCCATGAATGGAGGTTGATTCAGCAAGGCTGTAAGCCTAAATTATTATTAAGGCTACCATATGCGGACTGCAAAAATCTGGATGACTTCTTAATAGTAGTAGGAAAATAGAGTTGTCTGTATTTTGTTAGTCAGTTCTAATGGTCATCCAGATTTTTGCAGCCCTATTATTATATATGAGTCACCATTACCTATTATGAATTTAACTAATCCACTGTCATAAGACCTATATACTATATTCATGCAGCACAGCAAACTCCTGGGTTAAACACTGCTGGTGGCAAATGATCAGTTGTGTTCAAGTTGAATAGGGACCAGCCCATCCTTGAGAAGCTCCCATTGTTCAAATTTATTTATTTATTTATTTATTTATTTATTTATTTATTTATTTATTCATTCATTCATTCATTCATTCAATCACTCATTCATTCATTCATTCATTCATTCATTCATTCATTCATTCATTTTTAGGGAAGTTATTACTAGCTGCCAGGTTTTTGCTGTTGCTCCTAATTTTGAAAAGCTATAATGATCTGATTGGCATTGCTTCACTGACTGCTGCCCTTTCTGCCCTTGTTCCACTTCTGTGTTCATGGACAATGAAAAGTAAAATGAATAGTTTAATTCTACCCCTGTTTGCACAACATAGCTGATTGGAAGAGGATAGTCTAATCCAGAACAACCTCAGGGTTGTTTTAACTAAAACTAACTTTCTCTAATCCCAGTGAGATTGATTATGGAATTCTCATTACAAACCAATCCCATCAATGACCCAGTTAATTGCGTTTCATGGATGCCACCCTTGTCTATTGCGATCTTAGACTTGCTGGTAGTCCATTAGAAAGGGAAAAGAGAAATTACAAGTGGGTTGTTGTCATCAGACAATGAACAGTTGTCTCTCAATAACCTCTATAGGCTTCTTGTCAAAAAGAACAAAACTAGTTTAGGACAGTCCCATTTGTATTTGTCAACTGCCAAAATCGACCATTAATCTTCAAAAATCTCCTCCTCCTCCTCCTCCTCCTCCTCCTTTTTCTTTTCTTTTCTTTTTTTTTTACAGCTTGGTTCTTCTTCAAAGGAAAAGAACAAAATCAGCCTAACGGTTAAGAAATCAGGATCAACAACAAAGTTTTCTGTTTAGCAGAATATGACAATAATATTTTGAATTTGAGAAACCATGCCAGATACAAATCTTTTATTTTTCTAATAAATGTAGAGCCAGATAGGTGTAGGGGTTAAGGCATCAGGCTAAGAACTGGGAGGTTTTAGTCCTGCCTAGGCACAAAGCCAGCTGGGTGACCTTGGGCCAGTCTCTCTCTCTCAGCCCCAGGGATGGAGGCAATGGCAAACCATTTCTGAAAAACCTTGCCAAGAAAACAGCAAGGACTTGTCCAGGCAGTCACCAGAAGTCAACACTGGTTTGAAGGCGCCAAAAATAATAAATAAAATAAAATAAAATAAAATAAAATAAAATAAAGTAAAGTAAAGTAAAGTAAAGTAAAGTAAAGTAAAGTAAAGTAAAGTAAAGTAAAGTAAAGTAAAGTAAAGTAAAGTAAAATGACCCAATTATTCCCCAGTAATTTGAGGAATCCATGAATTTTTGAAAGGTAGATAGAAGACTGTCACCCACCTCTGACATAGCTCCAGGCAACCAAAGCAGCTACTGGGGATTTTATTTAGTTTTAAAACTCGAGCGCTGGAGAAGGGGAATATTGATACTGTGGATATGATGGATGCTTTATTACAAATTACTGACTATAGCTTGCCAAGAGTCAACTGACTGTGGCAGGCTAATGTTAAACAATCAAACAAACAAATAAATATTGGGGAGAGCTGCTCAGGGGAAGGAAGGCTCATACTTTATCTCTTTCCATGTGCTGATCCTCATCTTACTTGTGATAAACAAAAAGTCCAACAGCACTGCATATGATATGATTACAAAACATGCAAATGAGCTCAAAAGAAAGCAATATTATAATGCTGGTGTAAGAGTCCATCAGCATATTTATCTCTGTCCATTTCCATATAGTTCACATAGCTGCTGTTTATATCTGTATCCAATTTGTCAATCCAGTGTCAGAATTTTAGCATTATAATTTAACTACAAATTGCACTGGAGACTCCAGAAAACTAATATTTTAAATATAGGACTGAGTCATTGTTGTTTGCTTTCATGGATGGCCTACAGAATTTCAAGAAAAGGATAAGAAAAATATAATCCTAGTGACTGAATATTATATTCTTCTCTGCCTCCACCAAGTTGCCAGCTTCAGGAGCTAGTAGACAGTCAACCACTTGAGGCTAACACAGCAACAAATCAGCAGGAGTGAGGGCTGAGTCAGATGATGAGCGGTCAGAACTTGGTAAGCTGTGTAGCCCTGCACTTGTTGGCAGCCTTGGAGAGTGAAGCAAATTTGACCTGCTTGGCTCCTCAAGAAGTAAACATACCAACATCCATAACTAAGCCACTCCTTTAGCCATCCTATTTAGGAACAGCTGTCAGAGAATGGTCTTCATGAAAAATGACTCTCCAACACTGGATCTACATTCCTGTGTCAGTGCTTCCTGCTCTGCTCTTTGACGCTTCACAATTTGACCTCAGCTTAGGAAACTCTCTTGTATTTTACCCCTCGATACTCATGGACTTGCTCTATCTTGCTGCCTTGCCCCATTTTCCTGGACCTGTGCTATGTTCAATCCTAGCTTGAATTCTGGGTCACCCAGCCATCGGCAAGATCTTCCTTCCTTCTGTTTTTTCAGAAGGTGTGTGCATCTGCCCAGCCAGTTTTCTGACTGTCTTTCTATTAGCCTTCAGCACTACACATCAGTAAACCTCTTGTAATTTGCTCCAGTGTGTTTGCTCATCCTGAACAGGGCAGTGAGGACCTTTCAGAAGCTTTCAGTATTGTCAGTATTATTTAGTAGTATTATTTATTCTGTTTACCACCCAGAGTTCCTTCTGGTAGATATGCAGCTATAAAAGCTTGTTCAATAATAATAATAATAATAATAATAATAATAATAATAACAACAACAACAACAACAACAACAACAACAACAAAATAAAATTAGTCTCAGTGTTTGCTGAATGGATCACTTCATGGGGACTGGTTTCTGTGGGTATTGTTCTGCAATTATTTAAATCCTTCTTGTTGTGTTACATACAAAAGGTAATGCTGAGGGAACTACTGTTTGACCTTGTGATGGAATGTATCTACGAAGAGGAGGTTGATGTGGGGGATAGCAACAAAGAACAAAGCCACCAGGAAGGGAAAGGAGACAAAAGACAACACAGTCTGCAGGGGGAGCATGGGAAGCATAAGAAGTTCAGGATAGCTACTCACTAGAATCTCCCCAGGTAACACCTTTGTTACGCAAGCTGCATTGGTTGCCAGTTTGCTTCCGGGTCCAATTCAAGGTGTTGTTTATTAAATGCCTTCATGGCACAGGACTAGGTTATCTGAGAAGCCATCTCACCGTTACATCAGCCTACCCCATTTGGTCCGGCAGAAGGGGCATGTTGCAAACCTCACCTGTCAAGGAATTTGGTGGGGTCTAGGAAGAGGGCCTTTTCTGCTCTGGCCCCCTCTCTGTGGAACACCTTACCACCCTGTGGAGCACCCCCATTCTCATGGCCTTCAGGAAGAACATGAAATCTTGGCTATGCCAGATGGCTTGGGAGCCAGATGGGGGCTCACACCAGTGGAATTGGCTTGTGGGGTAATTGATTCTACCCCCAGTCATCTTGAATGTTTTCAGTCTTTTTATGTATAGGACCTTTTTATATAGTCTGACTTTTTAACTAATTAATGTATTTATATTTTTAACTGTTTTCAGGTTTTACTTTAATTGTGAGCCGCCCAGAATCACCCTCCAGGGGAGATGGGTGGCATACAAATTTAATAAATAAATATTCACTAGTTGTTATAGTATAGATTTAGTCTGGCAAGATTCTGTCTATATGGTGTAAGCAAATAAAGGAACTTTACTCAACTGGATAGTTTCACTGTTGTTTCTTGGGCTGGGCCTGACAGGCTCTTATGCAAACAATGGTTCCCTCAATATCACCTTCTGGATCTATTGTAATATTTAAATTATGATACTGAATTCTACTTCTCATTCTATACTGCTCTACAGTAGTATAGATTGAGTCTGGCAAGATTCTGTGTATAAGGTATAAGCAAATAAAGGAACTTTACTCAACTGGACTGTTTCACCACTGTTCTTGGGCTGAGCCTGGCATCAGTTCTGCCAGACTCAGTCTATACTACTGCAACGAGTGAACATACCCTGGAAGATACTAGGGAGTGGCTATCCTGAACCTCTTTCGTTTCCTATATTCCCCCTGCAGGCTGTGCTGTCTTTTGTCTCCTTTCCCCTCCTGGAATGCACCCCCCCCTTCCTGACAGCCTTGATCTTCGTTGCTATCCCCCACATCACCCTCCTCTTCAAAGATGCATTCCATCACACATTCCCATCTCATTCCAGGAAAGGAGTTGATGTCCTTGATCACTGTCTTTGTTTGATAATGGGTGGGATGAGAGTTTCTGAACTGATCAGAGATAATTAACCTTTGTTAAATCACTCTAATAAATGCTTATGGCAGAGGGTTACTATTAAAAAATGCTCAGAAACTTCAGTTGATATAAAATATGGTAACTAGCCTGCTAACTGATGTACAGGTAATGAGATAGTTTCATATACTTCTGGAAAGACCTGTGTTGATTGCCAGTTGCTTTTCACATTCAGTTGTCCCCATGGCAATAGAGTACACATAGTTCTGGTTCACAGAATGACATAATTTATAATATGGTTTATTTTGTATTAGGTTAGCATGCTAAGTGAAAACAGCCATTATGGTTTGTAAACAATAGTTTATGGCTTAGTACAATATTTAAACCTCAGTCAATTGTGTCTTAATAAATCATGGTTAGAGAAACCATTGTTTACTAAAGAAACTATGGCTTGAAATAGTCATGATCAGCTTGCTACATATGACTTTTTCAGGCTGTATTTGCAAGGCTGATTCCAAGTTAAGGTTAATACAAAAAAGCTGCATATTACAGATGAGTGACTGTTGTGATACAGATAATGAGCAATAGAGAAACACAGTTTTGGCCAGTAAGCTTGCCTTTATGAATGGAAAGGGAAGGTAGAACATGAATAAAATATGGATTATAACTGCAACACTGAAGCCAACTTAATGAACTGTGCAACCTCCTGATTGTTTTCTATTAGGGTATAGATAAAAGTGTTCAAGGAAGTCATCGGGTACATAGAAATTGAGTGGCCAGAAAGTGAATTCGAGAACCAGAATCTAATTGAGGCAGACATAGATCAGGAATTGGAAGAAGAGCCAGAGTTAAATTAACTACTCACTGGCAAGATAATGCACATGGAGGAGAGGATGAAAATAAAAAGAGACATAAAAGATGAAAAATGACAGCTTAAAGGAAGATTTTCTACCCAACACTCCATAATTATTTCACTAAACAATAATTGGAGGCTTGGAAAGATTTAGAAGTTTTTCAGTCACTTCATTCATTTAGAGGTTTTTGTCTTGAGGGCACAGAGTAGTACTTAGTGATTGCCTACACATCCCAACAATATAAATAAGGCCAACAATTATGGAAGAGATAAAAGGATTCATAAACTGATATATAAAAATCTATACAAAAGTTAAGCATGCATCCAACAGTAATGCATCAGTCCAGAACAAAGTATAAAAACTACTAGACTAATGCAATGTACATGGAGTGCATATAGCCATAGCATGTCAAGAACACACTAAAATTCAGTGATGTGATATTAGCAGAGGGGTTTTATTTTTGTGGGGAAGGGGACATGGCCTCACTTTGCTTCTCTTGCTCCCATTCCATCCTTAAAACCTTTCAAAATGTTTAAAAAAACTGGCCAAAATCAAGCTGCTGTGATAGAATTTGGAGGATTTTTTTTAAAAAAAGAAGTGTTTTCCTTCCCACACACCATCCATTCTACTTCTCATCCTTAAAAATTCCCATTTCACTCCCCTCCCCACCAAAAAAGGCCAAAACATACAACTTCTGGGTATCTCAGCACATCAAATACCAATTAGAGATTACATATGTGAGTTCTATCACTATAACCAGTTTCCCTAAAAGACTTGTTAAATCTTCTATCATTAAACATCTCCAGCTGAAATCCTCTTGGACCATCTCAGCTTCAAAGGTAGCAGAAAGGACTCCTAGAAGGAAATTACTAAATAAACCCATGAGGAAATGTTCAATTATACAAAAACCATGGCAACATACAGAGATTTTGTAAAACAAACATTGCCTTCACTATAATATTCAACATCTCTAAATCTAAATCTGCTGCTTTATTATAGTTTAACATTGGGGTTTAGGAGCTATGGTACAGAATATATTAGAATATTTATTTGTCTAAGAAAAAGTGCTAATGGCAAAATATCCTAGATTAGGCCAGATATTCTAGATCAGTGTTTCTCAATCTTGGCAATTTTAAGATGTGAGGACTTCAACTCCCAGAATTCCCCAGCCAGCATGCTGGAGTTGAAGTGCACACATCTTAAAATTGCCAAGATTGAGAAACACTGGTCTTGACTACAACTTCACAATTCTTTGCTGTTAGGAGCTGAAATCTAATACATCTGGATAACATAAAAGCTGTCTATTTTTTCTCTATACTTCCAACATGTTTGACAAGAGAATAATGAACCTAGGTATTATTTTAGATAAATTATTTAAACAGAGAAATGTTCAAGCACATGAAATCTAGACAGTCTAAGGATATACTTATACCACATGCATATTCATTGTTAAGTATAGTTTATTATATTAACCCAATTTTATGGGTTCATGTGGCATAACATAAACTAATCAAAATGAGATGAGTTCATTCAACATGCTAGGCTAAAATGTAGTTTTCAAGTCAACTTGGAAGTAAATCAATATTAATATAAATTGATAATTTCAAGTAGTTGATGTCAGAGTGTGGAAAAAAATAGGAAGTGGAAAGATTTCATAGTAGGAGAAAAAGGAAAGACAGATGGCTAAGACTCATATTTATGGGTAATACTGAAAAGAACTGGAGACGAATACTACTTCAACTCACTTCATTCACTGGAACTAGCTATAAGAGGAGGAGGAGAAAAAAGAAAGAAAGAACAGGAAAACTACTGTATATACTTACAAATAAGCCGAGAATCTTAGATACCAAAATGTACCTAAAAATTGGGTTGGCTTATCTGCAGATGGGCTTATCCATGAGTATATACGGTACTACTTTTTTAAAGTACTCATATATACTGGTGTGTAAGCCCATCCACAGATAAGCTGACCCTCACATTTTTAACCAAAATACCATGAAAAATAGATAATCCATGGATTAAAAATTTTGAGGGGTCAGCTTATCCATGGGTGGCACATTTTTCACAGTATTTTGGTTAAAACTTTGAGGGTTGACTTATATGTGGATGAGCTTATATGTGAGTATATACAATACTAAAAAAGAATGAAATAATAATATCATCATTTGCAATCCTGATGCAAAAAACAGAGCTAAATACCCAGATTTCATTACTCAGAAAAAAAATGACCTTGGGGCTGGGGACTATCTATCAGATGAAATAAGTGTAAGTGTGATATGATTTAAACATGTATGGTTTATTTCAGGGGTGGGCAGCTACTTGCTTAAGGGCCTCACAAATGTTTACTAAGAATTTTGATTACAATAGTAAAAACTAATACAAACTAAATGTAGTGAAAGAGAACAGAATAGGAAAAAAAGAATAAAAAATGCAGGAAAGAAAGGAAGAAGAAAAAGAAAAGAAAGAATATAATAAAGAAAAAGAAAAATATGTAAAGAAGAGACTTATAACCTTCATCACAACTATTATAAACAAATTTAGCAACTCTTGACCTCTTACAAGTTTACAAACAGGTATCTCTTCGTCCCATATCCCATCCCTTATCTATAAGCAAATCTATAAAACATCAACTTTTCAATTCTGGTGTCAATAAAAAGTCTGTAAACGGTTGCCAGAACTTTGGGGAAAAAAGCCTTATTTAACCTTGATCAAATAAACCAACTTTATGTCCCTTCCTTTTACTTCTAAAAGTCTTAATCTTTACTTCAATCAAATAATGTTGTAGGATTTGATTTCTCTTCAATTGTTCTTTATCCCATTGCACAGATTTCTTCAAAGCTTCAACAAGCCTTTTTTGTAGATCCAATAAGAAAACATTTCCAGATCACTCTCTTGGTTTATCATTCATATTTCCCTTTTAATTTTTAAAACTTCAGCCAGTTTCTTTTATATATCTAGTAGAGCATCCCTTTCCAAATCATTCTTTTGGCCTGTCATTTGTAGTTCCACTTTCGGTATTTTCTCTGTCTTCTCAGATAAAATTTGTTTCTATCTTTCATTCATTAACATATTTTGGACATAGTCTATCTATAGAAGTAGGCATCATTACTAACAGTGTTGATATTGTAGTTACTAATTTCTGGCTCCATTCTTCAAAGATCTCCTTTAATATTTCTGATGTTATAATGTTTCATGTCATTTTGTAAGTCCCAGTATTAACTGACATCAAAAACAGGCTTGTATTTTTCTTTTTTAAATTCTGCTTAGAATCTTTAATCTCCTCTACTGTCCAGTTTCTAATATCACTAGTGAGAAATCCAGCCACCCTGGAAGACATTTATGGAATTCTCCCAATCAACTTTCTAGACTGAAGAAGCTGCTTAGACAAGCAGCGAAACGTATCAAAACAAAACAAAAGAAGTCCAGTTGCCATGACTCAACCTCCAGATAATTCCACCTGGATGACTGAGAATCTTTATCAACATACAGTATCACTTATATTTGTTATGACTTGCCATAGCCAGGATAACCAAAATAAGTCTGTTTGCCATGATAAGTTGTTTATTTTTTATAGTTAATTACAAAATCTTATAGTAAAAGTCAATATTCAAAATTTATCTGGATCCTTAATCTGCTTATACAGTCAAGACCAGAAATATTGGAACAAGGATAACTGTTTTGGCATTTGGCCTCTGTACACCACCACATTGAAGTTGAAAGGAAACACACCCAGATGGGAGCGAAGTCAGGACTTTCAGCTGTAATTCAAGGGGTTTGACAAAAGTGGGGCACTAACCATTGTAACTTTCTTAGATCAAAATCTTATTTAGCTTTTTGCTGTTTATTTCAAATTCTTTAAGTTCTTAAGGTTATAGGGAATTATGGGGAAGAAATTGTGAACTGAAGACAGCTCCACAAAAAGCAGAGCCAACAACTGCTGCAAAATGAAGAGTTGGCAAGTAGACCAGCTCTTCGTAATTCCTCTCCAGACAAGGAGAAGACTTGAGATAGCCCAGAAGTGCTCCAGACAGTTGTTTCTCATGATGAGACCTCAAGACAGCAGTGTCTGATGGGTTTAGAGCTCTGGGAGATGAGGGAATGGCCATCTTGCTCAAACCACGGTTGGTGCCTTTGAAAGGACACTGGGTTCATATACTTCCTTTTCTAATCACTTTTGGAAATGGCTTATTAACTGCTTTTCAGCTATTAGGAACCTTCAGATTGACAGGTTTTACAGCACTGTATGAGCTCCCCCCCCCCCCCCCTTTCAATCCTTAGCAAAATAAGTTTGAAAGACAAGTCTAAGGACTTAAACATTTTTTTTCTGGAATGAACAGTAAAACAATGATTAAAACTTTGATTTTAGAAAATTACAAATGGACTAAGGGTCCAGATAAATTTGAAATAAGATTTTGAAATTAATTATAAAAATCCTTCCTGTGGGAAAATGTTTTTGTTTTGAATTCTTAAAAAAAAAAAAAAAGATTTTAAAAAGTGACACTAGAAGGAACTAGCAGAACTAAAGATTACAATTAAAGAAAAATACTCAAACTCACAAATATTGAAATTAATTTGAAAGTGGATTTAAAAATGACAGGCTACAAGAATGACATGGAAAAAGACATTACACTGGACATACAAAAGAAACTGGCTGATGTCTTAACAATTAAAAGGGATATACAAATAACAAACCAAGAGAGTGACCTGAATAATTTTCCTATATTGGATTTAAAAAGAGACTTGTTAAAGCTTTGAAGAATTTTGTGAGAAAGGACAAAGAAAAAGTGAAAAGAAATCAAATTCTAGGACATTATTTGAATGGACTAAAGATCAAGATTATTAGAAGTAAAAGGAAGGAATATAAAGTTAGTTTATTTGATCAAGGCTAAAATAGGTATATGGTTATCTCTGATTACCCTTAATGGACTTTTGCTGACATCGGGACTGAAACTATGAAGTTTTAAGGATTTCTTTATAGATAAGAGATGGGATATGGGAAGAAGAGGTCATTTGTTATATTTTAAGAGAAGGTGATAAGTTACTAAAATTGTGTATACTTGTGATGAAGGGGAAAGTCTTTATATATTTCTTTTCTTTTTCTTTACTATATTCTTATTTTTTCCTTTCTTTTCTATTTTTTCTTTTCTGTACCTTCTATTTTTCCTTTGTATTCTTTTATTTTTTGTTTGTATTAGTTTTTATTGTTGTAAATTGTAATCTTTAATAAAATTATTTCTTAAAAAGTTCTTAACCTTATAATAAATTTTTCTTTTATTCAGAGTTGAAGATAAACTCACACAATGACTTTTCAAACTTGTTGTTCCAAAGGTGTCAAATAGCTTTAAGATTTCCAAAAGTGATTTGAAAGTGAGGCTTGCAATCTTAGTGTCCTTTAAAAGGCTCTGCTGCGGTTGTAAGCAAGATGGCTAATGGCTTCATCTCTTGGTACTCAAACCTGCAGAAAACCACTGTGCTGTGGTCTTCTTGTACCACTGTGCTGTGGTCTTCTTCCAGCAGCCATCTGGAGCACATGTAGGCAATCTCCCATCCTTTCCTTATCCAGAGAGGTTCCAAGGAACTGGTCTACTAACTGGTTCTTGGCTTTTGCCGTGGTTGTCAGGTCCGCTTTCGCAGAGACATCTTCATTTCACCCTACCTCCCCAGAAGCCCAGCATAGCTATACTTCAGATTAAGCTATTTCTTTGTCAGCTGTCTGTCTGAAATGTTTACAGATGCACGAGGAAAGAATTGGCATCTAGTGGTGACCTCTCTGAAATAATGAAGAGGAAAATGGGCAATAGCCATAAACGACTGAATGCTAATTTATTTTAGTAGTTACAATGAGAATCTTAGACTTTTTAGAAAATGGTCATTCAGCTGCTTAACAATGTAACAGGCACATTCCTTAAAAGGTTGGCACAAGTGTGGAAACACAGCAAATGATATGCCAAGGAGCAATCTCTGAGCTACTGCATGATGCCAAGTGCAATTAGTGAAGTAGGCTGCTGAACATATAATTACTAAGGGAGGGGGCATTTCTATTCAGGATGGATTTACAGATTAGTCAGTTGGTTACACTTGTGAGGAGAATGGGAAAGACATGAATGGGATACCAACATGCATTTGCTGAATGACAAACCAAAGCTTTAAAATTTTGTGGGTTTTTTTTCCCTCCTCCTTCTTTTAATGTTTCCCAATGTTTCCATATAGTTTCATGTGACATATGCTTCTAAAGAATTATGTAAAAAATAGCTCTGCACAAGTAGAAGGAGTCTGGGCATTAATATTTAATGGTAGGTGTTTTTTATTTTATTTTATTTTATTTTATTTTATTTTATTTTATTTCTTTTTCCCAAGCATGTATTTCTTTTCTTAACTTATTCTTGTTTGCTAAACAGTAACAGATGCTCAGGCTTCAGAACATATTTGTTTTTATTATTATTTTGAATAAAACTACAAGACTGATATCTAAAATAAAAACAATGTGCCGCACTCTGTTACGTGTACTTTCCTAAAGTTTTCAGTTCTTTCCCAAGGCCAAAGTGATCCAAAGTTTCAGTGAAATGATAAAATATGGGTGTAGGTTAGTTGATGTCAACCCTTAGAGGTAGATCAGGAAACAAACTTCCTGAGGAACTTTGTTGGAACTCTATTTTACTGATGCAGGGCATAATAAGACAATCTTGAAAGCCTGACAGAGTCTTTCTCTTCTCTTATACCAAAGAGAATTAAGGCGGAACACTCTTGAGTTTCTTTTTCACTCTCTTCTCCTTTTCACAGTTAAACTGGTATTACCTAATGGCTGTTGAATTCCTTCTTCAAGGCCATCTCTGTACAGAGTACTCAGTTGAGTATCCAATCGTATGATTTCTTTACCTGGGCATAAACTCAGTGAAATCAAAGGAGCTTAATGTAGAATATACATGTGTAGAATTGCAGTGTTAGCTTCTGAAGTTTAGACCAGGCACTAATTGAAAGAGTCTAGTCTTCTGTACCTTAAAAAAGAAAACTGAGTGGAAACTTAGTTTACCTCTGTCAGAGTATATTCAAGCCATCTTTTCATTATGCAAATGTTTACGGAACAGAAACTGCTTGTAAATTTGTTCTTAGGAAATTTGAGCCCTGAGCTTTTGAAACAGAGCTAGATATTTCCTTGTCCAACTTCAGGATTAGGAAACTGATCATAATTAGGTTTGAAAAGGATGACTGTGAAATTTCATGAGCAATTAAATATGTGATTGGCTGATTAATTATCTATCTAAATGTGCATGAGTTTAAAAGGTTGTAAAAATTTGATGTGTTTTTAATATTTTGTATTGCTGCCTTACTGAATGCCACTATGCAAGAAAGCTGCATGCCATTTATTTTTTAAAAAATAAGACAAATTAATCTGGGATGTAGTCTATAAAGCAGGACTATATAACCAGTATCTCGTTATACTGTAGATATTACAAGCAATAATTGACTCATAAAGTGGTTCTTAAAAATCAAAGCCTTAAAACAGAACTTGGGTGGTTATCACTAATTATTACTTGATCTTCTTTGTTCCTTAATACATATTTTAAGCTTAGAAAGAGCCACATTGTCTCAACCCATCCAGATAAATCTTTTCCCTCCTTGCCCCTCCCACAGACACTTAACAATTGTTTCTGTACACAACTGGGATATCAATGAAATCATATGTTCCAAATATACAGTATGGAACCTGCATATGTGCAACTGCTCCCATCAAGACTTTTGCTTAGCCAGTGGGTCACAAGGAATATCTGCAAGCTAGGCCAAGGATACATCTTTGGTATTTATGCTCCCTTCAGCTGATTAAAAGTAATCACAAATCATTTCTCAGGCTTTCTTTGTTGTTTCTATTTTGGTATGGACAATATTGATGAAATGCTTCATCAGTATTTTGTATTGGACAGATGGAAGATCTCAAGGCTTCATTAGATATTTACACTAAAAGATGATCTCCTCTCCCCACAAAAAAGGAAGTATAGCTATCAGCAAATTATAGGCACATATAAAAAATCAGTTTAATATTCAGCTTCCCCATCATGTCAGTCTACGGTTGCCATCTCCAACTGAAATCAATGCTAGAAATTTCTTTACAACTATGTCACATGGCATGCTTGTATATATGGATGGGTGCACAGCTATACATAATGACCAGAAGCCACATTCCTCCAAATGGCAAAGCCAGGATCAAACAAACAAACCCTAGTAAGACCTCAACATTTCAGTAGAGGTTGTCTGTTACTTCCTAATCTACATTAAATATTAAAGTACAGTGGTACCTCGGGATACGAACTTACTCCGTTCCGTGACTCTGGGTGTATCCCGAGTTGGTCGTAACCCGACGCAAATTTCCCCATAGGGTTCAATGTAAATCCGGTTAATCCGTTCCGCCCTCCGAATTTGGTCGCACCCCGAAGCAAATTTTCCCATAAGGTTCAATGTAATTACCGTTAATCCATTCTGGCGTCCGTGGACCATGTGTCAGGGGTGGGAGAACAGCCGGGCGCCGCGCAGCACGGCGGGAAAAAGGCCGGGCGCGGCACCGCGCGGTGGGAGAATGGCTGGGTGCGGTGCGGCGGGAGAACGGCCGGGCGCCGTGCCACGCAGCAGGAGAATGGCCAGGCGCCGCGCCGCACGGCGGGAAAATGGCCGCGGACCATGTGTCAGGGGTGGAAAAATGGCCGCGGACCACGTGTCAGGGCGGAAAAATGGCCGTACCCCGAGGCGGAGTTCGCACATCGAGGTAAATTTTTGCGGCCGGAGCTGGTCGTAACCCGAAAAGTTCGTTAGTAGAAGCATTCGTATCCCGAGGTACCACTGTATAACTCACAACATTTTATAGTATATTATTTATGTATTAAAGTTATCAAAGACATAATGCAAATTATTGCAGATGTCAGTTCAATTCTCCCACACAATTAGTGCACATATACTGTATGTGTACTCCCTCTTTTACATAGACTCATAAATACTATCCTCTTTCCTTTGAAAGAAAAAGTGGAGGGGAGAGAGCTCAGAATGGAGATTGTCATAATGAAAGGGGTAATTGCACAGGGAAGGGAAGGGGATGAAAAAAAACTGGATGGAGATGAGATAAGATTATGGGGAAAGGAACTGAACAATCAGAAAAATATAGCTTCTTCACCAGGTGTTGAGGGTGAGCATCTACAAAGATACAAGAAAGCAGAAGAAGCTACTGCCATCACTTCTGTTGCACTGAGATGGGAAAAATGTGAATGGAATCCATGGATATAAGAACCTCTTCATTCATAGATGGACCCCACATTTTCCCCTAAGTTTGCTCTGTTAGCTTGTTGTTGAGAGAGAGGTTCAAAACTAAGCTATTATCCTTCTATATTGGCTTATCTTGCCCCCAGAGGTGAGATTGGCCCCTTCACTCCTGGCCTTCCAGAGAGATCTGATGACCTAGCTCTGCACATGGCCTGGGGTGGGGAGGGAAGACACCAAGCATGGGGATGGCTAGCCCCTTAGAGGCCTGTCATCTGCAGCTCTGGTAACCATCAGCCTCTTGGACGTTTTCTTCTCTTTTGGTAATGCTTGTATAGTTTTCATGTTTTATGCAATTTTGTATATATTTATTGTTTTAATGGATCTTGTGAGCTGCCCAGAGTCCGCCATTAGGGGGAGATGGGCGGATATAAATCAAATAAATAAATAAATGGATGGATGGATAGATGGATAGATGGATGGATGGATGGATGGATGGATTAATCTATTAATTTCTGTTTCTCTTGTTACCCAATTTTAAATCCAGTTTGTCTTGTTTCCATATCAGCTTGAAAATAATTGTCATAGAAGTGCACAAAACTTCATATACTTTTCTGAGCTGCAAAGTTTTATATATAGGCAAAATGGCCAGTAATTTCTCCAACTTATAATCCATTTTAAGTTGCATATTTTCATGAAAATCTCAATTCTAAGGCACACATTTTCCAAACAGGTGCATTTTTCTATACTTTTTTGGGGGGGGCAATGAGTTGGACAACTGTACTATAAAATCCAGAGATTTGTGCTTTCAAAGATTAACCATTTTGGTCTGCATATTGAAAATGCAAAATTAGGTAAACATATATGAAAATGCAAATAGAAAAAAAATGTCTATTTACACTCCATTTTGCTCCAGATGAAAACTATGCTTACAAATAAAATCCAGATATTTACATGCACAGAGAGAGAGAGAAACCAGAATTCTTGTTTCTGCCCACAAACTAAAAAATGAGTATTATGTGAAACTGTAGCTTTTTATCTACCTGATATATCCAAGGACAAAACTGAAACCATAATAAGAAATCTAAGCAAACTTACTCTCTCAAGTATGAAATAGTCAAGGCAAGATAATGTTCAGTGGCTTATCATATAAAATAAGCTGTTTGCTTGGACCATATTTTCAGGGTAAGACATTTTTCTTCCTTGTAGAAAGAGTGGAGTAGACTAGAAATGTATCAAACCATGTCCCTGATGTACTAGAAGAGAGTTTCTGTAGCGGAAATGAGTCATACCTCCATCTGCTTAATGGTCTCCTTTTGCTTAATATGAAGCAATCTCTGTTCCACCTCCCCATTACAGAGCCAGGTATCTGAACTTGTATTGCTTCACCAACCCTTTTAGAGTCAGTGTGGATGAGAGCAATGATAAATCTGTATGAAGGAGGCCACCCGGTAAGCTGTTACAGATAGCAAGTGGCAGCTGCAACAGAAATACTGTATAACAAAACCAGTAACAGGGAAGGCTTTGTACCACTAGTTCAGAAATACTTGCTAAGACCAGGAGGCTTAAAGTTCAAAATGTAAATACCCTTACTTTAAAAAGACAACCCCAGATGAAGTCTGACAACCTCTCCCCAACTCCCAAAACAAAAATACACCCATCTGAGTGACTGCTGTATATAAACCAAGGAAACTTTTCAGCCGATTGTAGTTATCAAGAGACCATGTTTCCTATTTCAGATATCAGGAGCCACCAGCCAGCCATTATTTCCCAAAGCCTTAGAGAAGGAGGAAGTAGTGATTAAACCAAGCCTCTTCAAATATTACTCTGACCATTTGATAGGTAGATAGATAAATAAATCAAACCATCAAGATTGTTTAGTCTTTAAATGGAACATTTGACATAGCTTGATTTATTTCTGGCTAAAGATAAAGTGTGAAGTGATCTCCTATTTAGAGAGGGTAAGTGGCAATGAAATATGAAGTGAAGAAATTATAACTCTAGGTTCAAGTCTGATCTTGAGCCTTGGACCCTTGTTTGCAAACCTTCACTTATTTCAGGAACCCAGGTACATTGATGGATTTATAGTCCACTTAATTTTCAAGGTGAGTAGTTATAAAAGAAGATTGAGTTTTACTGACATATTCATTGCCTGATAGAATTGTTAGGGCAGTTCCCAATGAGCTGCGGTATTGAAAAGTAGCAAGTGTATAACTGTAATAATCCTGGCAAAAACAAATCTCTGATTTTTTTTTTCTGATAAAAAGAAACATCTGGAAATATTTTTCATCTCACAGAGGTTTTAATTTGTATATTCAAATGGTTATGTTATTACTGATTTTATCTGTTTGTTTGTCCCAGTTAATAACATGCTTTAACATGGGCATGATAGCATGGACTAATTTGGCAAAGAGAAGATGTTGTATGTTGTGACAATCAGATTTGGGCTGCAAAAATCTTAACTTCTCCTGTTCTGGTAGTCCTATTCTATGCATCACCTAGATCTTAACTCCTTACAAAGGCTTATCTTAATGATCACAATGGACACAGGTCAATCCACTAAGGTCTGAGAAAAAAAAGTCACTTTGTGTTAACTTGTGTTAACTTAACTATTCTATGCCTGAATAACAAGAGTGCAAGGCAACGTAGAGAGTTTTTTTTTCTCATGTTACATGAGTATATGAAAATGGGAATATCCAGCATGATCAGGTTGCTTGATTGCCATAAATAAAACAGGATTAGTGATCTAAATACTGCTGGCTCCGTAAGTATTGGTAGTTTGTTTTAGCATCACACACATTTAAATTAAATCTGCAATGGAAATATATAACAGAAGCAGTACTATTAAAGCTACAGGAATAACAAATATAGATGATATATTAGCATAAGATTTCAGACTCTGCAGGGCAACCCTGAGATCCCCTGGAACCAACCTGATATTCTGTTTGATGGATGGCCTAAATCAGGGTTCCTCAACCTTGGCGACTTGAAGATGTGTGGACTTCAACTTCCAGAATTGCCCCGCCAGCCACACATCTTCAAGTCGCCAAGGTTGAGGAACCCTGGCCTAAATGGCTCATCTCTACTGTCTCCCAAGGCATCTTGTTTAAGTCTGCAACTTACGTCATTATCTGAGTCTCTATGCCTGGCTCCACTAGGGACCCATCCACAAAGAGCGGTGCTGATGTGAAGCCATATTTATTCCAGGTCCTTCCTTCATCGAAACTCACCCTGAGATTGAAAGAGATGAGATAAGTACACATGAAAGGGTTTCACTGGAGCCATTTCCAAGGTAATTAAACAATGTCTTCGGCTGAGTAGCTGGATTTATAAATAGGCATCAATCTTCCATATTATTAATACTCTGGTTCAACGTGCTTTGAAGGAGTAATGCACCACAATGATTAAAGTCAGTAAGAGACAGCAGTGCCTGAGTAAAATGATTGCTCTGATTAGAGGAAAATGGAAGATCATATAAAATAACCTGCGCAGTGAATTATTGTCTGTTTCTTTCATGCTTGAGGTAGGGTTTCTGATTCAGTTTCGGTGGTATTTATAAGATTCTACTACGCTTCTTTTTTGGAAGTGACCATGCAAAATTCTTGTGGCAAACAAACATTGTATTAAACATGAAGTTAACATGAGTACTTCAATTTGTATAGGCTTCATCACCAATGAAGACCGGTATAAATGTACTGCAGTTGTCCCATAAAATAAACAATATTTTCAGATTTGTAAACCTAAATAAAATCTCTATCAAAGTGAGGGATTAGCAACACAGTGCCTGAGGATATCTACACATCTGTAACACCTTTGAATGGCATATGTGGACAATCAGTCAATCAATGGCTGAATTCATGTTGGTTTCTCATATGAGATCTATGCAAATAATACCAAAATCTCATGAGATTTGGGCAGAAACAATGCACATTATTTTTTATGTTCCTAGATATGATCATAAATGTGAAATCTGTGAGATGCAGAAATCTCATAGATTTAACCATATTGTGATATGACTTATATATTGTTCTCACTTCATTGTGAAAGATTCTACGATCGTGACCAGCAACTAAAAAGAAAAATCAGAACTGTGATCCAATAACACAACTGATTTAATAAGCTGGAAAAATATTTCCAGTGAATGAAGGATGCTTTTGAGACCATCTTTATGAAATATGATCTGCACCTCATGAACTAACCTATACTCTGAAACTTAATCTTTTGCCCTTCAAAAATGTCCTTTGTGCAACTCTTTGCTTCAAATTCATTTTAAAATAAATATCTTGAGGAAAATGGGCATTGTAAATGTGCTTTGAAAGAAACTATTTTTAAAATCACATGATTTAAATGCAAAGTTCTTTATAGCAGATCTTATTTTAAAAATGGTCCTTTAATACCGAAATAAACAGTAGTGAATGAATATGTGCAAAAGCACCATAGATGGGCATTTCTTGCATCCATGTACTGAATTCAATATTAATAAACAAGCCATCATCTACTTGTTTAGGAGTACTAATATTGGAACTTTTGGGGACATCAAGCCCCTGCCCAGGGCAGGTACTCCAATTAAAGCCGCTTTGACAGATGGCTATGTTGTTCTGTTTGAACATGCCCAACAAAGGGGGCCCACCACCTTTATGGGTAATTAATCTCACTTGTATTGCTCCGTTACGAAGCTTTTTCCTAACATTCAGTCTGCCTTCCTGTAAATTATCCATTATTCCATGCTGTTCTCTCCAGGACAATGGAAAACAAGTGCTGACCTTCTTTGGTATGCCTTTTGATTTTTTGCAGATGAAATGATGCAGACTACATTTCATCTGTATCTCACTGTTCACCAAGTTAAATAAAACTTTAACTTGTCAGCCACAGACGTCTAACCATCCCCCCATTCATCAATGCAGAAGATGTGAAAAAACTCAAGCAGTATGTAGCAATAATCCAATCCAATCTAATCCAATTCTATTTAGCCTTGGAAAGGTTACCAGATAATCCCATTTGAAATCTAAAGAGGCCTAATGAGGGAGAGGTATGTTAAATAAACAGCCAAACTCAATGAGTTCTCCTCATTCCCACATCCCAGCCACGTGCAGCTGTACATGGATGATAAAACATGCTCTGCTTTTTCAGAGCCTTGCAGGTAAGAAGAAAATGTTGACCTTTATATATTGTTTTGACCATAATTATGTTCTATCCCCTTTTTCAGAAAAAGGCTTTTCAGAAAAATGAGATTGACAGAGATAATTTAGATGTATATATAATGTAGCAAAACTTAAGTTTGGTTTGAACAATTATCTGTGTCATTAATATTCAGTTGTTTTGAGATCATTGTGTCATGAATCCTTCATGACAGCCCTTAATGGGAACATTCATGGGAAGTGTGCATTTCCTTTTAAGCTTAATTGAATGGCTGATGAGAAATTAGGTCAGTTCTTTTAGATACTGAAATACAGAGTCTTAAACAGAAACATCTAGACTGACAATACAGTCTAGTGCTTTATTGGCTGATTTTTAGCACTGATGTGCTGTTTGTCTGAAACTAAGGTTTTGGAACAGCACAAAATGCTATGTCACTAAAAAAAAATACAAGATATGAATAAAACGCTTACAGGGAATGAATCAGTAAATATGGCTAGATCAAAATAAAGGTGAAAAACAAAAGTGAGAGAATCTCCTCACTTTTTCCTATAAGGAATCATTTAAATGGAGAATCCTTTTATGGCTAGACAAACTGCTTCTCAACCCTTTTCATACATGCTGTCTCATCAAGATTATTTTAATTCACACGTACAGCGTTGAGAATACCAACTCTTGAAAGCTGCCCCATTGACCCCATAATCCTGTTCATTAAAAGCTTCAGGAGCTGCAAAATCAACCCATTAGAAAAAGCATAACATCAGGCATATCTTAGAAGCAGCAGTGCTAACTGCAAGTATGGATGGGGATTCCATTTCACCAGCATAGCACAGAGAATCCTACCCCATCAGTAAACCAAAGAGAAATAGCCTAGTTAGATATATGCATGGATCCATGGCTGACTTGTGTGGTTTCTTCTGATGACATTTGTTCATTGCATAATCAATGGAGACTGCAGTCCTGGGCCTGAATATTAGCTCCAGAAATGCAGTATGACTTATTTCTGTTTTGATTTGTTTTTCTTTGTTATTGACTTTTTAAAAGTTGTGCTGGGAATCTTTTAAAAGACAGGGTATAAGTCAAGTAAATAAAAAGACAAATACACAGGCAGGATTGTACTATGCAGAGTTGGATAAGAATATGTTCTTTGCATTTGGCTTTAGTTGATTTAATATGCAGGTGGATTCCTGTGCTGCTCACTGTTTTCAACATTCCCTTGGTTCAGAAAGGTTGGATATAAAAATGTTGATATATAATAGATGAAATAATAAGATAGCCTTAAGCAAGTCATCATCATTTTTCCCTCCCACAAGTTTTCCTGTCTTACTATCGGATGCTGGCATTTAAATAAAATGTCTATGAGGATGCGGAATGAAGGATAGATTTCCTGAGCAAAATCATCACAACCCTGTCATAGTCATAGAAATATGGTGCATGTGTGTGTGTGTGTGTGTGCTTTGTACAGATTATTCCATGTATCATAAAAAAAAAAGGTGGCTATGAAATCAAATGGGTTGGCAACTGGGTTTTTTCTTGAGGTCAACTCATTTATGGAATACTGCTTCCCTCAATGGCACTAACTCTAAGGCTACTCTGGCACTGTGTAGAAAGATACTTATTTGCCAGACATTCCAGTATATTCTATTTTTTTTATTATTATTATTTTTATGATTTTATCTGCTGCTGTGGTTCTGGTGTGCATTTGAAAATGGGGTTTCTTGCCATCTTGCTTTCTGGAGCTTTATAATCTGTTCCAGGTGTTTTTGTCAGCCCTTTGAGGTAGACCAGACTAGTTATGAATACTAATGCTACTTTTATTATAGGGTTATAGTAACAGAATCTTGCAAGTCTGAATATGCATCCCCCCTCCCTGGCTTTATCTACAAGAGAATTAGGGAGGGTGAAGTCTAAGATTTTTCTCAAATTACCTTTCTGCTTTGGACTCAGATTTCATTTATCTGACCACTGTGGCTCTTCCTCCTGTTTCTCAAGGTTATTCCTACAGCCCATTATAGTTTTCTAGTTAATTTGTTATTCTAAGCTCTTTGTAACCTCTGAAAAATGTTCAACAAAAGAATCCATGCAAAATAAAAATGGGTGCCCCTGCAAAACTGACCTCAGAATTATATTGTCCAAACCCTACTATCAGCAGCAAAGAACCATGTAGTGATCACTTTTGGATCGGCCAGCAGGAGGATCCTTGCTCAGCAAGCAGCATGATAAAAGTGAAAAGAAACTCACCACAATTGTCGAATAGGCATTGATGTGTGTTTCATGGCCACAAGTGCTCCACCCCAGTCAAGGAACCATACATTGTATTCTTCCTCAAAGATCTGCAAATATGAAAGGTACAGCATGAACCATGCATTCCTCCCAAGAAACGTGAAATAAATATGTTAGAGAAAAACCTGTCCAGCGAGCTTTATGCAAGAATTACCTGTCTCCAGGAATTTCCACCATCTGAAGAAACAAACATGCCAACCTCAGTATATGACAATTCTCCACCCACATTGCCTGAAATATAAGGAGATATATACAAATAAGCTCCTGTGTGGCTTAATAATGGCATATCCCCCTCCCCCCAAAAAAGAGTAAGTATAGAAATAAAGACATAAAAATGTAGAACTACGTAATTGAAAGACTTGGTCCTATAGATCTATGTTCGCACTGAATAATTACAGGGTTTATTTGCAACAGGGCTGCACCAGTCTTAAAAGGACCATGTTAATTGGTTAATTTTTGGAACAAAGCACTCCTTCAAACTTCTACTTAGTGGTTTTGCTTCTACTAAGCAGAGCAACTGTGCCACTTCATTTGGACCTCACTCATTTGCACACTACTACTCCATCCAAGGATAAAGGATAGACTATCCCCAGATCTAGGTGGCCCTAACATTCACAGACTTTCATTCTTGGTAAGATTGAATCAAAGACAGTTCATCCCTATCCAAACTTACACAGTCACCAGGCACTGTGACAGAAGATCTCAACGGCCTCCCCTGGGGTTGAAACATATAACTGGATATCATCAGTGTATTGATGATACCAAACCCAAAAATGATGAATGACCTCACCCAGCAGTTTCATGTAGATGCTGCATAGGAGAGGAAAAAGAGTCAAACCCTGTGGCACCCCACAAAGGAAGGGTCTAGGGAGCAAACTCTCCCTGCAACCAACACCAAAATTGCCTCAAAGGAAGGAAGAGAGCCACCATAAAATGGTGACCTCTACTCTCAACCCCCAGATCCAGCCCTGAACGATATGTGGTCAATGCTATCAAAAGCTGCTGAGAGATCAAGGAGCACAAGGGTAGAAGGACCACCTCCATCCCAGCTGTACTACAGGTCATCTAAAAGCATGACCAAGTTTGTGTCTGACATGGTCCAAAACCTGCCTGAAACAAGTCTAGATAATCCGCTTCCTCTGTATTTTTAAACACTCTCATAAAATAAGAAGAAACAAACAGAACCAATGAAATCACATGCAATTCAATCGAAGCATACCAGATTGGGGAAGGCAGGCATAAGCCTTTGGTCAATTTATCTAAAAGACATTTCTACAGCAATCTGACTTTAAAGTTCTTTAAACATGCTTCTCCAGTTTGGTGCCAATTTGGTACCTATGTCTACAATAGCCTGGGATTGAGAAGTATTGACATCTGGAGGACATCAGGTTGGGAAAAGCTACTTTGAGGTGTATTAACTCAAGCCACACTTATTATTTCCTAAATTACATCTTTGATAGTGAAGTTAACTTTGGAAGATGTTACTTCAGCGTAAGAAAAGATGGCTGAATGAAAACTAGTTTCTTCTGTTTTGTTTTATCTTAAAAATAAAAGGAAGAGAAAGTCAATCCTGGACTTTTGTCACTTCAGTGCAGGCAAATAAATACACACTAATGAAAATGTTAATTGAGTTTCTGACATTTAATGTTGGAAAATGAAGAATGAAAGCCCAGATGCAGCTTGACACATTCCTACCAGTGAGAAGAGGGTGCAGCTTGCCAACTTGCAAAGATACTTAACATTGCTAAAAATAAAACCTGAAACTTAAGGGTTATGATTAATACAAAAAAATCATATGACAAGTTCTTGGTAGAAACTATTAAATTACAGAATTTAACAATTTAATTGTTTTAATGAATAAAATTCAAGAATTGTTACTCTGCATAAAATTTCAACAGAGACTATTATAGCTATTTCAAATAAGCTGATGAGGCTTCTGTATATACCAGGAATCCCCAAGGAAATCTGCCTGTACACATTGCCTAGTCCTATGTGTCCCAACCTCAAGCTCTGCCACTGCTACAGATATTTACAATAGAAATCCAGGGATTTATTCTATATCTGGCTCTCTCTCTTTAAATTTACCAGCCTCTTAAGAATGGGGGATTCTATGGTTTCCTTAGGGACCATGTATTTGGGATGTTCTTTACCTTTAGGATGGTGACACATAGATATGCACCCACACCCCCAACCCTGAACACAAAAACTCCGGCTCACTTCTAACTTCTCTTATGAACTCCATTCTTAAATCTATGGCCTTTTTTAGAGGTCATTATAGTTCAGTAAGCAGTTTGTTCATTGTGAGTCTGAATCTTCGGTATATCTCCATGATACATGTTCTTATTTAGAGAGAAAATTGCAGCTTTACTAATAGTTTGATTCCTAGTAAAAACAGTTCTGTTCAGCTTCTTCATTCTGGAGTTCATTACCAATCTAGTGATTGCTTTATAAAAATCACTAACCCCTTCCCTCTGCAATTCTTGAATAAAAAAGATACTCTTATACTTTATAAATTATGCGAAGAGAAGCTCATCTATGGTGCATACTATGTATTTTATTTCAATAACTGTCTAAAACCATCTGAAATGTCTGTTAAGTTGGTTCTGTTGATAATTTGATGGCATTTTCAGATGTATGGTCCCTTCCCCAACCCCGCAAGAAAACCACATTTTGCACATAGCATGCACAAAACCACAATTTTGTGCTGAAAACCAGCACACCTGCTTCTACATATGGCAGCCAAAGACTTCTTAATGTTGACTTCTGCCTACCATCTTCATAATCAAAGGGGAGTTTTCTTGATTGGAAAGGAGAACACAACAATTGGATGTGTGTAAGGAGAAGATCTGCGGTCTCCTTCAAGGTTTGATCCACGTATGGTTCTAAATCAAATTACAAGGTCTTGCGTGTGTGTGTGTGTGTGTGTGTGTGTGTGTGTGTTTTCCTGTGTATTTGCATAACTGAAAGGATTACATTTCAATATCCACCCAATCTAAATCAATTCTAGCTTCTTACTATATGTCAAATCCAACAAGTTTGTATAGAGAACTTGACAAGTTCTCTATATCTTTGTCTTTGTCTTTCCTATATGGGTTGATGGTATCTTTGTCTTTCCTATATGGGTTGATGGTATAAGGGAGAAATGAACTATAGACAGTCCTAGCTGTATATTTATAGGGCAGGCCTCCTCATCTAGAAAATAAGTATATTATATTAGAAATCCAATCTGGTGATACTAATTGGTCTGACAGAACTATCAACTTATCAATTCATTGACATTTCTTAGACTGAGCTATGTGCATTAGACTACCACCTTATTGCCTACCAATCTAGTCAAAGAGATCTGTCTATGCTTTAGGTCTGAGCATGTGATAGGCAATATACAAATTCGTTATGGGCATGAATATAATTGAATAATAGCTGAGGCTCCTATAAGCAGCAATATGCCAGCTGGCTGACATTTTGGGGAAAATACAGAAAACTTTCCAAGTTATAAACACAAGTTATCTGTAGTGACAACCGTTCAACAAGTTTTTAGTAACCTTGGACAGCTCCTGCTGAACTAAGCATGCTGGGAACCCTGCATCAAGCTGGATGACGATGGCCATCCTGATGAGACAACCTACTGTGAGCAGGCAAATGCAGACATACAGGTGCTGTGATGGCTGTCAGATTAATTACCAGAGCCTGGGCACTGCTGGCATTTAACATTATCACAGGCTGTCATTAGAATCCTGTGATCAGTTAAAGATAGGTTTCACGGACAAGTACGGAGAACATCAAATACAGGGCAACAAAGCATTCTCAAGTTCTTTTTAACAGGGGAAAAAGCAGAACAATTATGAATAATAGCTCTTAAATTCCTGTCACATGTACAGCTACTGGTAATTCCTTGGCAGCATCTCTGTGAAGTTTTATTGCAAGGGAGTGGCCCAAGAGTACACACAGCTGCTGCCAGTCACTCCAGGGCAGCCTTCTATGCAAGAAACATTTCCCAACCATAACAATGCCAGTAGAGAGCTTAAATGGAGCATTGCTTAAGAGTAGGGATGCAATAATCCACAGCAATCCTTTTTTAGATTCAGCAGGATAAACAGTAACATGGCAGTGCTTCCAAGAAACTGTGCCATTGAATAACAGTCTGAGGGAGATATTTCCTTTCCACGTTCTGTAACTTCCCAGGCCTCAAGAGAAATCATGACAGGCTAGATAGTAACCAAATATCTGTGGTACTCTAAAAATGTATCCTTTCAGTATATATAATATTTGCACAAACACCTAGTTGTTTTCAATGCTTTATGATTATCCCTGGTCATACCCATCTCTTTTCCAGGATTTACCTCCATGTTTTAATATGGAACTGCTGTTTTAATATGAAGGCACTGCAAGCCAATAGTCCAAAGTGGCAGTAAAATAGTGTGTAGGAGTGGATAGAAGGGTCACTCTTAGGTACAGCAGCATGGATCGATGCTATTTCACAGGTAATTGCCCCTGACATGAGGAGCAGCACAGTGATGGCATGTAGTGGCCTCAAACAGAACAAAAATAAATAGAGATGGCAAGGCAGAGGGATAGAGAAAGACTGGAGCGAACTAAAGGCTCAAGCCATTCAGATCCTAACAGAATGAGCTGGGTGTTTCCATGATCACCAGTGCAATTATATAGGAACCATACTGTTTTATTTCTTCCAAATCTGAGTTTTATTTTCTCTCTCCATTTGAGGGGATCTAGGATAACCCAAATCCACAAAAAATAATTGGGGAAAATCCTGGAGCTCAGCAGAGCTTGATTTTAACTCTTGGCTGCGACCAAGTGATGGAGATGCATCACTCTTTCCAACCTCAGCCATAGTTTAGACCCATAACTCTCTGAATAAATAATTTTATTTATTGTTATTCATTTTATTCATTTATTTATTTATACATATAAATAACCTAACCTATTTATGCATTAACTTACGAACCAGTCACAATTATGCTGAACTTGGCAGATATCATATTTGGATAGATATAGTTGCTTTGCTCCTGCCCTACATCACAATATGTTTGAATTATATTCTTATATATTACTCCCTTTGGAAAGGGAAACATTTCCAAACAGGTATTGTGAACATCTTCATATAAAATATGCATGAAATATGTATGTGAAGCATCCATTTAAAAGACATACAAAAGGAGAGGGATTAAATGCTATAACAGTTCTATTTTCAACACAGACATACAGTGTATGTTTAGTTTAAAACATGTGTGTTCCTTGATTAAATTCCAGGAATATGAACAGCAAAAAACTAATAAAACCCTAAAATATACAATAAAACCATAACAATAAGCAGCAGTTAAAAAATACAACAGTTTAAGGGCTTTTCAGATTGAAATGCTCAGAACAAAATGTCATAACATGGGACCAAAAATAATATGATACAGGTACCAAGAACATCTCTATAGGCTGGGCATTCCATACTTGGGGTGAAAATCTGACCACATTTCTCTTTGTTGTTGCAAAGTACACTTATGGTAAAGAAAACATTTTGAGAAGAGCCTCAGCAGAATTCAAATTATGGGTAGGCTGGGGAAAGGATCTCCTGGTATTCAGGCCCCTACCTCAAGGCTTTGGAGAAAATGCTGATAGTGAGTGTGAGTGTGTGTGCATGTGTATGTATGAATGAATAGGCAGGTAATGTAGCTATTTTAAGATGTGTGTAAATCCACAAACCCATCTGAACCAATTAAATTCTTGGTGGCTTTAGTCATGAAATGAATATAGCTTTTGAAAATCAATCTGTTATTTTATTGCAGTCTTTTATGGAATGCTGCTATGCCTATGAGCCAGTTTGGATTAGTGGTTAAGGCATCAGGCTAGGAAGTGGGTGACTGTGAATTCTAGTCCCAACTTAGGCATGAAGCCAACTAGGTGACCTTAGGCCAGTCATTCTCTTCTAGGAAGGAGGGACTGGCAAACCACTTTCAAAATCTTGCCAAGAAAACTGCAGGGACTTGTCCAGGCAGTTGCCAGGAGTCAAAAAAACTGACTTGAAGGCACCCAATGAATGAATGAATGAATGAATGAATGCTATGCCTATAGCTGTGCTTCCCCGGAAATGTTCAAATGCAGATAACATTGTCTGTGAGCTGTGTTTGGAAAACAGACATACATTTGAAAAGAGCAGGAACAATTCCATTTATTTACCTGTGGCAACCAGAAGTCCAGGAACTGTCTCTTTGCTTGAAATGCTGCCTGAAGTGTAAGGGTTTTCAGGGACTTGCAAATGTAAGTGCAAGGAACAGAAAGGCTGAAAGAATTGAGAAATCATATACATAGTCATTGATAAATGCACCCTGAGTGTATAGACTAATCTATCCTCTTGATATTATAGTTCACTTTTTCATTGTTCACAAATAGCATGTGGTGAGCCTGACCTATGTCACTGGCACCAACTACCACCAACAATTAATTTCCAAACATATATTAATATTGCTTGTTCATGTGGGTTAACACATGAAGGTAATACATGAAAGAGATTGTGGTTTCTGTACAACTATAGAAATGTCCTTCTCTAGAAACTTGCTGGACACCCACCATTTTTCAAGAGCTTTCTTTCCATTCCCATTTCTTGCAATGGCAAATAGCAGTTCAGATCATATGGTATAATTGGTTTGTCTGACTTTATGAAATAAAATTACTAAATCACTTCACCTTCTAAAGTTGGAAGAGTAAAACAATATAATTAAATAGTAATGTTTCCAAGCCCTCTTTCTGTAGAAAGCAATGACATTTAAGATAAATTCACAGCCTGCTATTTAATGTTCATAATGATCCCATGAAGTATATTTTTTGGGGAGGATGGAACTATTAAGTGATAAATTAACAATACAGGGCTGGATTTCAAGAAAGCATTCCATTGGCATCAATAAGTTCCTTTTATATTTGGGCTTGGGAAACTGATGCACAAATTAAAGCTTGGAAATTTTCCATCACTGACCAGCAGACAGTGAATGGGGTCCCCTCTCAAATCAGAATCTGGAGCCTGTAGCAAACGCCAATCTCTTCCTTTGTTGTAGGTGATGAACGTTTTTATTTGGTCTTCTACTTTCTTGTTAGCCAGCAATATGCCTTTGATCCCTGCTACCTAGGAAAAATGATAGAGATGAAAAACCATATTGCATGATTAGGCAACAACAAGACACAGTTAAGTAACGCATAAACACTTAATTAGAAGTCAAAAGAGTTGCTTAAAGCAAATGTATTCAGCACCAGCAACTAAAAAAACTATTTTCTGTTTCCTTAGAGCCATTTTCCTGAAAAAGAATGTCCCTTGGACATTCCATGTTGGACAATCAGTGATATCAGAGGAATTCAAAACTTTGGGAAATTAAACAAAACCTTTGTGACTATGTCTATTAAGAGGTGCTATTATGAACATGTATAATGCATCTATTCTTTAAGGCATGGTTTTTCATCCCATTGTTGGCATCCAGAGTGTCAGTCTAATCATCTGGCAGAAATGACAAATGTCTGTACTCTAGCAGGAACACTTTCAGGTCATCTGGAAATCATGTGTAAATTATTCTTAATAAAATTAGACTGGAATATCAATTGATTCAGTTTTTCTTGGCATGATTTCTAATGGAAAACCATTCCATTCAAGCAAGCTGCTAAATAAAATTAAGTACTTTACATAATATATACTCTGGAGTCAATTAATAAGAAGAACTCTACTGGGTTACTTCAAAGCTCCATCTAGTCCAGAATTAGCCAGAGTGAGGACCCAACCCTTCATGAAAGTTTTGGTGTGAAAAGTACTGTCCACGAAACCTCAGGCATTCCTGCCCAATTCACCAACAATTTATCATAATGATCAAGAGTCAGTGGGAATGCATTGCTGGTTTTAAGAAGCAGAAAATGTGTGATCTGTTTATCATGAACTAGCTGATTAGAGAAGAATTGGCTTACCACTGTTAACTGCAGTAGAAAACAAGCAATCTTCATCAGATTTAAAAGGATGGAAGATACTTTTCCCTTCTCAATGAATCTGCTGAAAATTACTGGTTTTCTGCAGTGAGAAGTTATATAAGCAGGGTTGCTAGGAGTGGGAATATTTCATTGTGTTTCCCCAAGAAACAGTATTCAAGATTGCTGAGAGAGAGAATAAGGGAGGGAAAGAGATTAATGCATGTATTATGTCTCTGTGTGTCTGAAGAGGCACATATGTACATCAGTGTGTGGGTGTACAGCTGCCAGTCCTTGATCTAGCAGCTGGGGAAGATAGCCATTTGTTTTTAGTGATGGCCAAAATCAACTGAAAAGCTAATTACATAGCATGAAAGCAACTCACTGTTTAATTTGGGCATTTTAGGCAGTAGAAGACTGGGATGATTCAAATCAGTAGCAGGCTAAACAAGCCAGTATTACACAAGGTTTCATATGCTCCCATGTCATCTTTCTGTTCAGAAGAAGAGTGATACACTTAAATAATGCATTCTTCAGGATTCTTCAAGTAAATATAAATATGAACTGAAGAATGGGATGCAAAGTACCAGAAATGGAAGAACTTTAAAAATATTGCAATAGAGGTTGGAGACCCAGATATTTTATGAATTGGAACTGTGAGAATTACCAAGGGATGTTGCTATTTCTCCCAATAATACATTTTTTTAAAAAATATATAAATTAAAGGCAACATATAAAGATGAGACATATATAAAGTCATTATCCTTGTAGATAGGAGGCTGACATACTCATACCTGAAACATTTATGAAACTTCCACAAAACTGCAAAAAAGATGCAAAAATATCCTGACACTTAAGAAAAAAATGTAATTGATATTTGAGACACTTCTGATCAGCTGCTTGTTGTTGAGTTGCAGAGTAGTGGCAGCAAGTGTGACTTGGTTGATAGTGGTGGTTACTTCACTTGGATGCTTGGAGGTATGGCAGTTGTGACCAGAATATGCCTGACCTTGGAGTCCAAATGCAAGGACAACTGGGTGCCACAAAGTAGAAAGCAGCAGAAGTGGGATCAGGCCAATGGCATAGCTGGATGCTGATCTGAGAGGAAGCCATTTTGTCCGGATCATGCAATGTAATCAGGACTGCAACAATGTGAATATTTAGCTATTTTCCTTCATAGCTGACAGTAGATTTTAAGCTGCATCCATCTATGCTACCAGATGAACTTAGGCCTGTGGGAACTACAGTCTGTAGTTGGTGCTTCAAAAGATTTTGAGACCTCCTGGATTCAGAGATTTCCCATCTATTCCAGTCCTGAATAGGGTTGCATTTTCTCAAACAGACCCAGTACAATCCAAGGGGCCTCTTAGATTCATGACTGGTGCTCAAAGAGCAGGTTGGAATCATGGCTTGGTGGATCTTTGCACAAATCCATGTTGTCTGCCAACTGTACCCTCTCTTGGATCAGGAGGCCCTTCTCATGGTCACTCACACCTTGGTTTGATCACTTCTCTTCTGGACTTCTGCAATGTGTTTTATTTGGGGCTGCCCTTGCAGGCTACCCAGAAGCTGTAGCTGGTCCAAAATGTAGTAGAGGAGTAGATATGGACATACCTTGGTACACCCATATAACATCTCTACTTTACGGGCTGCACTGGTTACCAGTGGGCTTCTGGGTACAGTTCAAGGTGCTGATTATTATCTTTAAAGTCCCTCATGGCATTGGATCATGTTGTGTTTGGGACTGACCATCTCCTATCAGTTCTGCCCATCCAATAAGATCCAACAGGGTTGGCATGCTCTGGGTCACGTCTCTTAATCCCATCTTGTGGTTGTGTCTTCTCTGTTGCTGTGCCTCTCCTATGGAATAGCATTCCTTCTGAGATATGGATGGTCCTGACTCTGCTTGCTTTTCATAAGCCTTAAAGAGCTGACTTTCCCTCCAAGCACTAGAGCAGGAGGATTCATGAAAATTGGTGGGGGGGGGGTTGGTATTTTTAAATTATAGCTTATATTTTCTGATATAAATGATACTGAGTCATTTTGAAGGGGCTGCTATATAAATCAAATAAATAAATAACCAAATGTTTACTATTTATTTGATTTATATAGCTGAAAATAAATTACTAAATAGGTTTTTTTTTCCTTTTGCATCCTGCTGAGATATTTAAAGCACCTGAATTTTGAAGGGGAAAAAAAAGATAGGCTGTTCTTCCCACTGTGTGAAAAACAAACAAACATAGCTTTCTCAAGTCAAATTTTACAGCTCCAAGTCTATACAACCTTTTCATTCTAAAATTTCTAAATCAGTGCCCACTAGTTTTATAAGTGATAAATTATCATAATAATGATAATAATAGTAATAAATGGAATTAATTGTGTGGATATTACCAGAGAAACCAGTGTGACTTGCCGTGTCAGTTTCCACATTTATAAGAGTTTCTCAGCACTCTGATAAATCTCAGATTCTATAAACATTCAGTTTCCTGGAATCTTTGAAATGTTTTAGGGTTAACTAAGCTACCGTACCTTAGCCTGAAGTTCTGCAGGTATATTGGATGTTGAGTTCTCAGAATTCCCAGCCAGCATGGTGACCATTAATGTATTGCTAGAAGTTCTGGGAATATTATATATTCTAAAGAATATTAAAGACGGAAGACCACTGATGTGCCCACTTTTAGGTTCCCCCCTTCCATAAACTTGCCCCAGTTTAGCTCATTCTAAGAGAATAAAATATAATTTATTCCACAAATCACCTCACTGAATTACTTTTCATATTGGAAGAAAAATAAGAAAACATCTCAGAACAAGGTTGGGGGGGGGGGGGGGTTTAGAAAATGAATGTAATCTCAAGTACAGCAAATGTTTCTTATAAAGGCTTCTGTCTTTGCCCAACTATAGATAGAGACCTATTTTGGAAATTCACCAGGGAAGTGAGTGCAAAATATCCTATCAAAAACCAAATTGCTTTTTAAGAGCGCATAAGAGAACTTTAATCTCATCTCCAGAGGAATTCCTTTTTGGCAGCAGAACTCTTAAAACCTTTGCTTCTGCATCATAGGAATTTCATAGTCCCATTTTATTCTTCTTTATTTACAGACATTGCTGGCTTATGCCATAACTCTAATTCTGAAATGTGCTCCTGATAAAAAGGAAGGGATATTTATTACAACAACTCCAGCCCTTGTAAATCTTGATTAAATCCCAATCTCCCCTCCATTCTTGTGTGTGTGTGAAAAGATTTATTTATTTACAATATTATGTACCACTCTTCAAAATCAGAACAGCACCTGCAACTAGAGCTTAATTCCTTAGCCCACACTTTGACAGTATGACCAGTTTTCCTTTCCTTCTTTCCAAACTTTCAGATTTTTCAAGCTCTGGTTTATTCTGCTTCAGAAATCAGGACTGGCACTGGCTTTCCTGATGGGACTGGTAGAGTCAAATTCAATCTCATCTATTGTGTAGTTAGGCAAGTATAGGATCATGTTTGCTACTTGCAAAGAGCTCAATCATCCATCCATTCTAAATTATCAGAAAATTTGATCTCTTTATGTTAGTCAAATACAAATGAGGCTGTAAAATAATATTCCTACTAAATAGGACAGCCAAGATACCGAAATGAAAAAATAAAAGTGACAAAGACAAATTATGGTCCACCACAATATGTTATCTAGGTATGCGTACGTAAGTGTGTGTGTGTGTGTGTATACACACACACACAATATTTAGTATATGGTTGAAAAGAATTTCCATAGTGTTTATGTGTATGTATGTATATATGTGTATATGTATGTGTGTATGTATGTGTGTGTGTGTATGTATGTATGTATGTACTGTATGTATGTATGTATAGAGAGAAAGGGGGGGCTCTTTTTTTCTCTAGTTAGACTAGTCTATCTCCCAGATTGGGGAGAGGAAGGGCTGAATCTTCTACTCCCATGCTTCAAAGCTGGGAGCCAAGTTACAATACAGAAGTTATTTCAACTTTTGTATTTTTGACTTTTAATTCCCAGAAAGACAGCACCTGTTGTGAGAGACTTTATCTTTTTTACAGAAGAGTCAGAAGGGGTTGTGGGAAAATGCCAGGTGAAATAATCCTGAAAGATAGATGTTAGCAGCAGGATCTACTAACTTGCCAAAGCATAAGGAAGGGCCAGGATTTTATGACTCAGAGAAAAGGAGTTTTGAGACTGAGCGTTCTCAAAGTTTAGCTATTCCATTACATATATGAATAAATGTTTCTAGTACAATTAAATAATTGGGAGTAAGAAATCTTGCCTATTTTCTGAAAGCATTTAGAGATCTATCAACAAATCCAGATCCATCTTCATTTATTCTTGTAATAGACAGCAGTATTTTTAATTAAATACCAGGAAGTGATATTTACTCTTACAAGAGGACAAGTTGCCTCATGATGACTTTGAGTGCATACCTCATAAAGATCAATGACAACATTCCCCTCTAGTCCTCGGTTGCTCTTAACATTCTCTAAGGCTAGAGTGAAGTAGACTCCACGAACATCAGAAATGTAGAGGTTGTATGTGTCATTCTGGTTCCATTCCTGAACTGCAGCAAACACCTGATTCTCATCTGTGCTGATAATATGCATGTCCTGTTAAGGAAGATAAAAGACTTATTACTTCCAATCTTTATATTTCTTTGCCCTTTGGGGCACGAAGCAATTACCATGACTTATGCCACTGCAGGGGAAAGATCATGAGTTATGAGTGATGTTAAACAATTTTCCATTAGACCAAGCCAATAAATTATGACATTCAGGTTTCCTTATTTGTATGTTTCTTAATTTTAACTTGGCTGCAGGGTGGTCAGTGGGGAAGAAGAAGAGAGATTCCAGAATCTTTAAAGGAGTTTCTTCCTACTTCATTTTTTATTTATACACTTGCATGTTTTATTGCTCTTCAAAGATTTGTAGCTTCAGAGCCTAAAGGTTTCCTCTGGCCTACAAGAGACAAAGCACAGCTGTCAAGCTCACAAAGACACTAAGCCAAGCCTAGGCTTTTGGTAAGAGAGACTCAGCCAGTAACAAAGGTCTTCAATTTTTGATACATCCTATGCCTAAATACAGAGTAGCTATCACTGTAATTCCTAGCTGTAGATTTATTTAGTAAAGAGCAGAGCTATCAAAGCCAAATGTCTCCAGTAAAAATATCACTTCCTGTGGCTCTAATATTACTACTCATAGAAATATTTGGGCAGAAAAGCACAAATGCATTGGATCCACTGATTTCCAGTTGCTTTTGAACACAATCAACCAGCTGTATGTTTGTTGCCAAGCTGACATTATTAACATAACATTAAAGCAGCTCATCAACCATCTAGCCAATAAGCTTTGATAGACTTCCTCATTTTGTTGCATGAGACAAAGAAGACAAGGATTTTCAAGCACCCGACAGGCTGCATTTGGATGGTGGATCACATATCTACAGTCTAGACATAATTTATGAAATATAGAAATACGACAAAAGCATTCTCTTTTGCATAAAAAAAGTGAGAATCAAATACTTTTATTCTTTTTTTTTTTAATTATTGAGATACATTTACCTTTGGTAATGAGTACTTGGGTAATTTTATCTGAGTAAAGGGTTCCCTTTTGTAAGACACATAGTAATTTGCTCTCCCACCAGAAGTCACCTAGGTAGATACAAAAGGATTCAATTAATATTCATTTAACATATACCCTGTTATTCTCTAAGCAAGCCTGAAAGCATTTTGTTTGATTTGGAACTGTAATCCAAAATTATTTTATAAAGACATCCAAGCTTCTATAAATATCTTTAAAACTTCATCAAATTAAAATATTAACCTATAATCATATGGTTCTAACATTTCATTCTTCTAAACTTGACATGATTTTATTCACAGAGGTTCAAAAGGAAGGTTTAGCAAAGTTGGGGGGGGGGTAGGAGGCTGTTGCACCAAACCCAACTGACTAATAGGGAAAACTTATTTTCCTTTGAAGTAGTTCTAGAAAGATTGCTTTATAAATTGTTCTAACAATTTCCTAACTACTGAAGCCAGATTAAACTGGGGAACTATTTGTTAGAACAAATTATAAAGCAATCAGTTTCTAATCTTGGAAATTGCTTGCTGCCAGCTTGGATTTCTTAAGAACAAGGCATACTAAACTAGTCTAACCTCTCTTTTTGAGAGCAACCATTCTAGTGAACAAAGAAAATATAGTTGCCATGATACATCTGTACTTTTAACAGAGTATTAGATAACACTGGAATAACAAGGAAGGGTAAGTACATTGGAAATAGAAATGTAAGGAGGCATATACTTTCAATAGAAAAAAAAGAATCTCTCTTTATTTAACATGTCTTTGAGGACTTAAATATCAAAACCTTATGTTAAAATAAACCCAAATTTCAAATATGCTACAAGCCAATGTATGAAATTGGTAAACAGTTCCATGTTGAGTTAAATTCAAAGTTAGGTTTCCTTTTCAAGTTTGAAGTTATTTTAGACATCAAAACATATGCTCACAACTTGATTGGGCATTATTATACAGATAGAATTTATTTATTAAATTTATATACTGCATGACTCCCAATGACACTGGGCGGTTGTAGTACTTTCTGGTAAGAAGCATAGAGGGTCATTGCAGCAGTTATCATATGCAAGGCTAATTTGGTATATTTTGTAGGAATGTAAGATTTATCAATATTTAATAGAAAGATGGAAGGATGAAAGGGAAATTCAAAATTTAGAATTTGTATCCTTCTGTTAAAAAATTTTCCAAAATTGTTGAGCTTCATAGCATTGCCACCCAGATACAGAAGAATGATCCAGCTTGATTAACTTGACTCCTCTTTAGTCAGCCAGTATAGGAAGGTTCCCATCCTTTATTATCCACATTAGTTACTCCAAGAAGAAGTATGTGAGTTCACTTGTTCATTCTTTTAAACCCTAGGACCAGATTATTTTGTTCTCTTAGGGTGTTTTTGTTTTGTCTACACTATACTGTGTTCTGTGGGAATCATCTAACTGGGTAGGAGTTAATTAGATAAATAGATTGGTCAAATTGACAGGTAGTGTAGGAAGAAAGAATAGCAGGTGAGCAATGAGGTGGTCAAGAGATAATGAGACAACTTCAGCTCTTTGAGGTTAAACTCTTGAAACTTAACCAAATTGTATACCTAAAGCAGTGAGATTTGAAAGTCAGTGGCTAGGGATGACTTCCCATAGCACTTAAATACATGGCTAACAGAACTGGTTTTAGTCAGGGGCAAGACCCATTTATTCAAGTTAGCTGACTAGGAAAGGACTCCTGGCTTTATAATGTCCCATATAGTTAAGCTGTTTATTGTAGCAGATCTTTTTATATTAACAAGAAAAGATGTCCCTGATTAATCTAACTCTTGTGTCTTGCTTTTTTATATTTCTAATATCACTGCAAGCAAAGTAGAATCTTACTCTATATTCTTTGGAAAACAATAGGGGAATGTGGATACTAAATAATAGTAATTTAAAAGCATGCCTTTTATGCATTAGAGAGTAATGGCTCTCATATCTGCAAATAACAGGACACTGAGAATACTAAAGAAGGCTCTTCATTTAACAAACAAACAAAAACATTTAATAGAAATATTTTCATTTTATTAAAAATAAATATTTGTCAAATGGATGTTCCATAGTTCCTATGTGTCAGTATTCTATGAGAAATACAAGATGCCTTTGTCAGAGAAATAAAATTAAACTTTATTTTTAATAAGCAACAGTTTGGTTGATTAACTGAATCACAATTTAGATTTTTTTTTCTGCATCTGCTACAAATAAAACAAAATATCACAAGACTGGGTCTCCTGCAACATGAAACTCTACCCTAAATATAAAGCAATTGTTATTCGCACATTTCTTTCTTCCAAAACAATATTCCATTGCAATTTTATTAAAATAATATATCAGGGAGTTCAAAGCAATTTATAACATAAAAATAGAACTGAAAACCAGAAATATAATAATAGAACCTATAACAGAACTATCAACAATAACAGAACATAACACCTGCCTCTAAAGACCACTCAGAAGCAGTATTTGGTACAAAATGCAGCAACCCATGTATTAGTGAATAGTTATCACTTTGCCTGTTGTTTTATAGTAGTTTGGGGTTTTTATTTTTTATTTTATGTTTCTTCTATGTTTTACAACGTGAAGTGCAGAAATTCATTTTTTGACTCATGTTATATATAGCGTTTATTTATATAAATAAATAAATAAATAAGCAAGCAAGCAACATAAAAACAAGCAGACTGAAAATGCAGAACGAATTATTTCACCTGTTCAACTACTTTTAAGTCAACTTGTGCAAATTAAAAATGGAAGATGAGGACAAAAATCTGTTGATTCCTGTTGTCATATTAAAGATCCTACATTGTTTTATTTTATATTTTAAACATTTAACTTTCCAAAGAATTGCAAAATATGAATTGAAGTTCACAAACTACAGATAGAACTGATGAAGAAAGTGTTATGTAATAACTGACAAAATAATATAAAATTTGTTTGGAGTCAAGCTTGATTCTTAGTGACCTCACAAACATTCCTGTTTCTTGCTAATAATATAGATTCTCTATTCCCTCTGGTAGATGGAAGAGGACACTTAGGAATTATATTGTCAACCCCCAAACCATCGTCATGCTCTATAAATCAGCTATGAGATTAATAGTGTTGCCGATAGATGAGGTGGGAAAATTCTCACCTCTGAATTTGAGCCTTTTAACTAGTCCGTACTCCTGCAGAAGTGTATAGCAGCTGCCAACCTAACAATTATCTGTGCATGAAAACAGAATTAGAGAGAGCTCTTCCACTTTCAGATCACTGGCTCCAGATAAAAAGAATACCAGATTTTGTTTGTGGAGGCGAGATACCAACTGAGACAGGTCCACAGTCATCATGGCAGACATTAAATCCTGAGTTCTATTTGTGAGTTACCTGATCACAAATATGGAAATCTCTAGGACAAGATATCTAGGATACTCCATTATCACTTCAGAAGTCACTCCAGTAAGAGAGATATTTATGCAGTAGAGTGGATGGTATGCCATGGAATCCCTGCACCATCCCTGCCACCCAATTGCATCAGTGAGTACTCACAACTGGTAAACTGTCAGAGGGAAGTTTGGTTGGTGAAATGGAATGTATATAGATTTATGCCATCTCCCCACCTTCTTGCTCTGGCCTGCTGTATCATAGAGTAGCCCAGTGGGAGAGGCACTGATTTGCTCCTTCCTTCTCTCTTAGCCAGGTTTTGATATACATGCCAGGTCAGCATGTTCATCTAGGATTAAATCATGGCTAACAGATGTTTTATCAGTAGCTGACCTGGCATTAAACAACGGGTATTTAAGCTGGAAAGCCCAACACCATTACCTTGATTTCCTTGTTTAGATTGCAGCTGAAAAGAAAGGGAAGCCAAACAACAGTCTGTTCTCTTTTCCCTGCAATGGCCAGGTTGCATCCTTCCATCTTATTTTTTCCTGCCACATATTACATCAGTACTTCCTGTATTCATGCTCTATTCCTCCTAACCCTAATCCTAGAGAGGGCAGATCTATAATGGATCAATGGGCCATTGTACAAGTCTTAATAGAAAAATGCACACTGAGACAGCAATACCCTTTATACTTTGCTTTCATTGACCTAAAATCAGCCTTCAGTTCCGTTTCAAGAAATAAACTCTGGTAGAAGCTCACTGTTACATCTATTGACCGATGGCTACTTTCACTAATCAGGATGCTGCATGAAAACACCGTCATTCAAGCTAGGTACAATGAAGTTGGCTATCTTACTGCAGATACTCCAAGCAGCTGAGGAGTGAAACAGGAATGCATTTTAGCTCCTCTACTGTTTAATATCTATATAAATTCAGTGGTTGCTGCTCTTACCGGAAAAGAATTTCGGGACGGACATTTGGCAATGCTGTTGTATGCTGATGACAAAGCAATTTTGTCATTTACATAGGTGGGCCTTAGGAGAAGTTTGCAAACTTTAGCAGAATTCTGTAAGGAGGAAGGGCTTACAGTTAATTACTCCAAGACCTAGGGAAGTCCTAGCTGCTATAAACACCAATGGCAAATAGGAACTAACAAAATAGAACAAGTTTCAGCTTTTAAATATCTGGGAGTAATTTCTCAAACCTCTGGAACTTGGCAGGAACAATTAAGAGTCATCTGTGCCAAAGCCAGTAAAGCACTAGCCAAGACAATCCTGGGTTTTTTTCAGTCTAAGGGAGGTCGATGCATATCTGAAACTATCAAGCTGCTTAAAGCTAAACCCTAAACCTACATCCCAATTGCTGTACAGTGCAGAGATATGCACCTACAGTGATCTAAAGCCCCTGGATGCTGTCCAATCTAAGTTTTCTCAAACACTCTTCCAGGTGCTAAACATTCAAATTTGTATGGAAACAGGAATGCTACCACTATCATCTCTCTTACTGGCTCAAACTTTCTGTTGGCCCACTGGCCCCACTAATTCTCTCTGATGATTTTGCATCAAGATGGAAAGTAAAAAAAATCATAGCTGACCTGCATTATTGCAGCCTGTCTATCCACTCTTTTCTACCTCTAAGCCTAAAGAAAGTGACAGCTGAGATTTGCCAAAGAGTCTTCAGTATTGCATGTCAGAGAGACTTGAACACCGTTGACAATCTACAAGGGTGGGTTCCTTCCTGGAAACCTTTAAGACCTGCTAACTATCTGTTCAATCTGGTTTGCTCAGCACATTGTAGAGCTTTCTTTTTGGCCTGATTTAATGTTCTGCCCTCAGCAGTATTGGATGGAAGGTTTCATAAAATCCCATTTAATGAGAGAAATTGTCCCTGTGGCCAGAATGAACCTGAGACCCCACTGCACATATTTCTTTATGGTCCCTTCTATAAGAACTTGCATGCTGGTTTGTCTATACCACCTCCTAGTAGAGATCAAGCTTTCAATGAGGGACAGGTGGATTGTTTTCTACTCTCAGACCGGAACCCTGCTATTACGAACAGAGTTGCCAAGTTCTTGTTGGCAGTTACTATTAGAAGGCTTAAGGTATCCTAATCTTGGAACAATGTCCTTTTTAAAAAATCTTGATTTAATCTTATTTTATTTTGATTTTTTATAGTCCCTTCTCTTTTGTTTACTTATTATATGTGTATGAATATAATTTTAATTGGCAGAATCTACATCTAACCCTAATGCTCTTATTTTTATTTGAGCTTGCTTTTATGTGTTGTTCTAGGGTTGTAGCTATTTTGCTGCCTATTGACTATAATTAAAAGTTTTTCCCTTTCTATTCTTCCATTCTCCCCCATTTCTAAACCATCACCATGAACAAAACTAGAAAACTGAAGCACTTTCTTCCTTTTCGACCCCCAATACTTCTACTTGGAATAATGGCAAAACAGCCCCAGCAATCTCCCTACAGTCAACTATAAATCTTGGCCTATACAAAACAAAACAAACAAACAAACAAACACTCCAAAATGGCCCTTATACCCTTTCAGAATAACAACTTTAGAATCACCCTTTCAATGGTAACCTTGCTAGGCCAAGGTCAGCAGTTGACGGAGCTCTGCAAGTTGGTTTCATCTGTATACAACTTCAGCAGTCCTGGTCCTTCAAAATGAGCAATCTTTACCTTCCCTGCTTCTTTCATGCAGTTTTCTATCTTATTTCTTCATTTTATAAAATTAACAAGCAAGTAAGAAATTACTCCCATATCATTAGCAAATAGAAGGAAAAGGAATTCTAGAATTCTGCTACCAAAAAAAAAAAAAGTTTCCAAAAGATACAAAACTCTGAGGACTTACATCATAACGAAAACTTACAACTATTTTCAGTCTGCTTATAGGAATTTTTTAGTGACTGTTCTGAGTTATCAGGCTCAAAGACAGTTTAAAAACCAATCACACCTAACTAAAAGCGAAGATCGGATTTTGCCTGAACAGCTGTGAAAAGACATTGTTTAAGGGAATGAAGAAGAATCCATAATCTGGAAAAGGAATATCAAAATCAGTTTTTCTTTCATAAATTTGTTTCTGATTACTTATCCTGAAGTTCTTTTTAGATATTGGCTTTATGAAGCTTTTGAGGAGATTATTCTAAATAGAAAACTCTATGTTTCTAAATTGTGGTATCTTTGAAATAAAATATAATAAAATCTAATTCTGTGCCAAAAATATATTTTTACACATCTTTGAAAGTTTTCCTTCAATTTGATTTTTTTCATCAGATTGAAGGGAAAAAAATGACAGTATCAGAAATGAAGTACAGCATTTCTGTATTTCTGTTAGTATGCATTAATGCCCCTTTTTTTGCAGTAAAATCATCTCTCTGGTGCTCTGCAGCCTTCCTGGCTTCTCATATTTCAGTTTTATCACAAACTCACCCCACGGAGCTTTTTCAAATCAGGGAGGAAGAGCAGCCAGAAAAGCTGAAGAGTGGTGAACAGACAAGTAACAGAAGGTCAGCATCTTCTCCCATATTTCAGCAATAAAATAAGCGCAAATTCAGCACTCCATCCAAAACATTCTGAAGGAAATTTAAAGCATCCTGAGAACAAGGTAGAAAAACAGATCTTCTTTGAGAAGGAAAAATAGTAATGGAAAATCCGACTTCCGCAACCTAATGCCCTCCAGATCAGTTGGTTTCACAAGTCCTAAAATTATGAGAGAGCATTTGATCAAGCCATGCCTTCTAGCAATTCTGAAAATTTTAGTCCAAACATAACTAAAAGGCACGAAGTTGGGGAAAGCTAGGAAAATGAATCCAGGGCAGTTGTATTTGATAGCTTAAACTCATCCGTCTTTGGTTTAAAACAAGCAACAACCACAACAACAAACCACATTGCTGATGGATGAGCAGCCCAGTCATCTGAATTATGCCTGGAGATATAGGATTTTATATTTTGTATTTTTCATCATCTGATACCCTTTTAGTAGATTAGATTTTTGAATGGACTATGGGAACATTCAGCATAAAATTCTAAGCACTGAAATTTCCATTCTGTAGCGCTTACTTTCAGAAGTATGCATGGTTTGTGAAAGTACAATAATCCAAAGGTCCTCCATTATATCAAACCTTTGCTGTCTTTTAAGATTTCCAATAAAGCACAGAAAATTCTCTGTGTAGATAAGGTTTTTTTCTTTCTCAGAAATTTCAGTGTGTTCTACTGCTGTAGCATCAATAATACACTCAGCCATCATATTATCTCTAGACAAGTGGAACATATCTATAGATAAGCTGTCATTCAAAGGTGCCACTAAGACTCTCCATGATGCTCTAACTTTCACAGAAAGAGTGAAAAAAGACTCTCCTTTTGGAACCAAGATTTTTGGGATACAAATATTTTATCATTAATGCTGCAATGGGTCACTCTTGATAAAGACATATAGGAGTGAATTGTTTCATCTTGAAATAGCAGTAGGTACAAGAAGAAAATCTGTCCAAAGACTTGAGCATCAATCCTGCATTGCTAGGATGAATTACAGCCCTATTTTCTTCAGTGAGTGCTACATTATAAATCATGGCATTTTTTTTTCCAAATGCAAGAATCATATGGGTGACAGTTACTCAATTTTTTTGGGCTCATGCAGGAGAATACACCTAGAACAAGATTCACTCTTTTAATAGAGAAAGAAAAGTAACAAGTCCTACATTTAGCAGAAACTCCCTTCCTTTCAGTTCCCCTGAGAGGCTTTCACTTCCAAAACCCCAGTCCTGCACTATTCTAATCTTATACAGAGGGAAAAGTCTTTATAAAATGTCAAGTCTTGGAGAAGACATGGGTAAAGTCTATGAGGAGGGTAGACAGGGTAAAGTCTATGAGGAGACTTCATTCCCTTACTCCTGCACCCAACTTGCAAATGTGAATTTTGCTCAATGCTCCCTATAGAGATAAAATTACTACTGTGGGGAAATAGAACAAGAATGTAGACATCCTGTTAAAAGATTGTTTAGGTTATAAAACTAATCAGTGTTCATAAAATTGAATGTAAGAGGAAAGGACTGATTCTGCCTGGAGTTCCAAGCACACTTTTAAGACAGTTAAAACTGGGAAGCCAATTGTTGTTGTTTTTTTGCAGTAACTGCAAAGAGATGATCCTGCAGTTCATCACCACCATCCCTGCCTTCAAAATAACCCACACTGGGCAGACACCAAATAAACACTGATTTTTTGGTCAGCCAGCCAAAAGAAAAAAAATCTTCATTTTGAAATTTTCTCTCTATCTCTAGCTGAAGTCACTGAAGAAGAATCTGCAGCAACTGGATGACCTCCTCTGACCATTCCTCCCTCTTTGAAAACTTGTTATTCCAGAGATCTATTTGAGACTTTGGAAGCCAAATGTCCTTAATGGACTAGAGCCAAGTCATTATGTGCACTTAGCAGGCAGAGGCCTGCTAGAATCCTCCACTAACCTGAACTTGCAGTTTCAGCCCTATGGAGGCTGATGGGTCTTCCAAGAACTGAAGTTAGCCTCTCCAGCATGTTAGAAGCATAGCCTTCCTCAGCCCCCAGAACAGAAGCCAGTGGTTTCAGGAAATGAAGGTCCACTGACCACTGACAGGGTCCCCCTTCCTTCCTTTCCCTCACTGCAAATATTTCCTATCCCTAATCTTCATTAACAAGGATAAGATATGGAAATGTATACTAGATATCGATACTCTCCTCCAACTTATCTACTATCTGTCTGTACATATAAGCTGCCTTTCAGCCCACTTTTCCCTTTTTCTTTCCCTTTTAATATGTTTGTCATTTAAAGTCCCTCTTTTCTTCAGAATTACTGACCTGCAGTGCTAAGGCCTGCGTATCTCTCCTTTCTTCTGCTTCTCTAAAAAGTACAAGGCCTTCCTCTCCCCCTTTCAGTGCCAAAAAGGCTTATACACAGCATGTATTGGAACCTCTCTCTACCCTAAAAATTGCATTATGCATGCTGTTTCATTGTTAGCCTCCAAGGACTGCTCATTGCTATTCCCTCAACACTGCTTAAATGCTACTTCCCTCCTGAATGGCATTTGCCCAATGATTGTTATTTTGCCCTTATTGCCATTTCACATTAACTGTTAATGCATCCCACTGAGTCTTCGTGAATGTTTTTCATGTTTTCATTGCTATTCCCTCAGTACTGCTTATGTTTGAAAGGCTATTTCCTCATTGAATGCTATTTCTCCAGTGACTTTTTCTTTCACTCTCATTTCCCATTGAAATGCTTTTATTGTGTTGTCCCTCAATAAAATCAACTGCTTTTTCTGAGTTTTGTTTGGTCACCATTTTTGAGATCCATATTTGCTCTGGGAGGTAGAGTTATTAAGTTCTCTTTGGATAAAAGATCTTCCTTGTTTATTGGTCTCTGCTAGAAGGTCCCTATGTAACAAAATGGGAATGAATGTACACAAGTTTGAATTTATCACTAAGTAATATTTGATGACTACTTCAGTAGCATATGTGAGGGAGTACCAGTCACACAGATACTGTCCTGTTTGCTCCATAAGCACACATGTCCATGTATAGAGGTCCTTTATTGCTGGCCTTCTGGAAGGCCCTCAGACATGGTTTTGTCAATGAGCTTGGAGATCCCATGATAGACCAGAGCCTATTAGATGGTTGCATGATGCACTGACACACTCCATATGCTTTGCCACCATTCTGTCTTTTTTCTCTTTTTCTTGTTTTTCAGTTCAATTTAAACTGTGGTTTTAGTTTTGTTTTTATTATGCACACTGTCCAGAGTCACTATAAGTGAGATGGGTGGCTACACAAATATGATAAATAAATAACATAAATAAATAAATAAATAAGAAGAGTAATACTTGTAGTGGACTTGCATTAGGTTTGTGTGGCATTATGGCAACAGGAAGTATAAAAAAGGATACTTGGTAGAATGTTGAAGTGAAAGGGGCTATACATGAGGGGTGAAACACATTTAAGAGAATGATTGCTGCAAAAAAAGAAGAATGGAAGAAGAAGATACAATTGGCAAAGAATGTAGCAAGTTATCGTTAACAGTAAAAGAGGCAGGAAAAAAAAGGCAAAGTGATTTTGATGGAATTTTTAAAAAGTGAAATCAGTTGAAAAAGGTCAAACAAAGGGCCCCTAGCAATGTGAGAAGAATTAAAAATAAAAGTGAATCAAAAATAAATGATTTGGTATGAAATATAAGTGCTTATTTGTTGGAAAGACAGTTTTAGAGATTTGTACAGTAATGAGCACCAGTTTGGTGTAGTCATTAAGGCATCAGGGTACAAACTGGGAGACTGTGAGTTCTAGTCCCACTTTTGGCACAAAACCAGTTAGGTAACCTTCGGCCAGTCATTCTCTCTCAGCCCTAGGAAGAAGGAAGTGGCAAACCACTTCCAAAACACCTTGACAAGAAAACTGTAGGGACTAGTCCAGGCAGTTGCCAGGAGTCAACATTGACTCAAAGGCGCACACATCCACACCCACGTACAAATAAGGATAGTAATATGTCAAAAAGTAGATTTATGATATATGCTACAAAACTTATTGTCCAAGCAAAATGTGATGAAAAGGAAATCACAAATGCTGTGATTGAGTTGAAAAATGGCAATTCTGCAGATGTAAAGAAATTAAGTGGAGAAATGTTAAAATATGGATGTAGTTTACTTATGGAGTAGCTGTGTAATTTGTTGAATGTGTATGTAGACTGCATCTTTGTCTGCTGATCAGAAGTACGTCATCATTATTCCCTATGCAGAGGGAAACATAGCAACAGAAGTGTAAAAACTAAAGTTAAATTGTGGAAGGGGATTAGGCAGAATTCTGATTTATAGGCTAAAAGAACTGACAATGAATAAAATAAGGAAGTGTGGTGAGGCATAACGTGAGGTAGGGGACACACGGGCCAGATTTCACTGAGAAATGTATAAATGTGAGAAGGAAAAATTTACTGTTTGTTGATTTAGAGAAAAGTTATGTTAATGTAAATACTCTCAAATTATAAAATGTTTTGTGTGACACAGAACTGAAGATTAGTTGCTGAATACATCAAAATAAACTGAATACTTGCTGAATTGTTCAAAACCATGCAGGGACTAAGAAAGGATATGTATTGTCTCCTTGGTTAACATATTTGTTGATACTGGTATAATGAATTCTTGTAGTGATATTAGAGGTATCTGTTGATTGGAGATGTGAATGCATGTGTTGGCTGAGAACTGAAATAATTTGCAGTGAATGCTAAACAGATTGCATGATGAAAAAAGGAGTAAATTGTTGTAACATTAGAAATATGTTGTTTGGGAAAGTAAATGTGCATATAATTTTATATGGCAGTTGTGTTCGATATGGCAGCCTGACATTTTTTCTGTCAAACTCAAGATAGTTGGAAAATGGAAAGATCAGGAAAATGAAGTGAATAATTGCACGCTGTACACAAATGGCAAAAAGCTAGTGAAAATTGATGCGGTTTTGTAAATAGAGACTTTTAAGACAGACAAAAACCAAGTTAGTGGGTAGTATGTGGTCTGTTGCAAGGAATGAAAGTTTGGTGAAAGAAGCCAAAAATGGTTATATATAAGAGACTGCTTCTGCTCCCTTTGCTTTATGGAAGTTGGAATTGGGTATGTCAGGACAAAAATAAAATGCAGTGAAACTGGGCTAGGTTATTTTAAAAAAATGATTTCAGGAATGAATGAGTGATGAATGGGATGTAGATAGAATAGAAAAATAAGTAATCCATGTGAAAGAAGTATGTTGAGGTGGTTTGGTCATGCAAAGAAAATGGATGAGTGTCAAAAGGCAGAAAAAATATATAAGGGAAGGGGGGTTGAGAGGAAGGGCAAGATTGAGAATCATTGTATAGAATTGAAAGATCCTGAGAATGAAAGAAGTGAGCATTTTAAAGGCAATGCAGAAAACACTGTATGGATATGGTAGAAGTGGCTTGGAAGAATAGAAAGATATAGAGAAGTATAGCAAATGATGCTAGTATAAACTAGATTTGGAAAAACATGTTTTTCTCATTTCCTGCTTTTAATTTGTTTTGCTATTTCTTACTTCCTTTTTGTGCTTTATGCTGTGAAAAGGAATAAAGTGATGGGTATGTATATATGGTTAATATATTTGCATCCTGCCTTTCTTCTAAAAGCTGAAAGTTGCACATAAGGAGATCTTTCCTTATTTAATCCTCACAATAAAAATCCTGCAAAATAGGACAGCTTGAGAAATAGTGACTGGTCCAGTCTCTTCCACAATAGTGATGGCTTGAATCTCAATCTCTCTAGCCAGCTTCTTAATCCCCACATCATACTGGCTCCCTGATTCCTTAATCCTCTCTTCTTATATGCCACCTTATCTTGCCTCTACTTCTACAATGGTCACAAAGTGGGAGAGGAAGCTATTGCAAGAGGGATGGTCTGAAAGCAAAATGTGGGACTGCAAGGTCTGGTGATCTAAAGATTATCAAGGGCTACCAGCTTTTTGTGTCAGCTTTATAACAAGTAACTTACAGTACCAATAGAGGTGAATATGTGTAGTTCAGGGTTGAACTGTGGAGTCCTTGGGGTTCTCTGAGCTTGGTTCCTTTCTTGCAAACATTTCATTCAGAGCACTGAAGATGTTACTTAGCTGGGCAATGAAACGTTTGCAAGAAAAGAACCAAGCTCAGAGAACCCCAAGGACTCCACAGTATGCTCAGTTTACAGAGCTATAATTATTCCAAATTTCCTATTTCCAACCCGTTTTGCATCTCAGACCATATATGTAGCAAGAAATCTGAATGATTATAAAAAGAGGCAGGAGGATTATTCTTAACATTGGTGTGGGGGAGGAAACCCTGACCAAATCAACTATGGACTTAGCCAGGAGTTTCGCCAGGAGTTTCACCATGGGAGTAAAAAAAAGCTTTAGCTGATAGGGCCAATTTGGTGCTTGTCTCAGCAAGGAAATGAAGTAGTCTTTGCATGATTGACCTTCATGGTAATATATATCACAGGAAATTATCAAAAACTTCATTAAAGCTCTCTGATTAGTAATGGAGTTGGGAAGAATCACTTTTAATTTATTTTAATGAAGTTTTCCTATAAGCAAACTTGCCTACACTGAATTCTGGATATTACTGCAGCTCACACCCACTCCCCTTTATTTCATATTTGATTAATGTCATTTAATTATTTCCCCTGTGCTCATTCATCATGCTTAACCCAAAATTAGCTGTGTTTGTCTTCTCTCTCTTCCCCTTTGCTTACTGATGGGATCATTAATCTGTAAGGATGTGTGTGGGGGGTGTGTGTGGGGTGCGTGTTGACATTCCATTTAATGAGTTTAAATGGGAGGTTGGCCAATTGACACAATTTCTTTTTACAAATTGTGTTTGTCATTTCTCTTCCTATTCCCCCCTCCCCCAGTTTCTCTTGTCCAGACCCAGTTCCATCTCCTCATATCATGCCATATTTATGCTGCACTTTATTGTTATTTTTTCCTTTGATTCCAAGTAATAAAAATGAACCCTCCCTAATCAAAAGAAAATCAAACACAAGCATCATAGTCTCATTTATATTTACCTTAACAGCATTTCAAGTAACAATATTATTTAGACAGGATAAACAGAGAGAATATCTCAAGGAGAATCATATTAGCCATCAAGGATGACTCCAAAACTGAAGAATACTTAATTGGGGTTGGGTGATTTACATGAAAATTATGGTGTGAGCCAAAACAGGTGAAGTGGTTCCAATATTTAATTTAGTTTTCAAGTGCATTTAGAGTGTATAATTCATGATGATTCTTAATGGAATAACTCCCTTTCAGCAGTTTTGGGGAGAAAAATGCACAGAAGACTTCTGCTAGAAAATGTTTGGCAGCATAAACCTAAATGAGAAGTACACAACTGTTTTGATGGCAATGGTCAGAATTTAGCCATGTCCTGCTTGAAAAGATAGTTGAGTTCAGGCAAAGAATGGGCCAGATCTTATATTTATTTAAATGCAATTTCATATATATTAAATTAACCAGTTAATTACAATTCAAAATCATATTTGGAGGTCACACTCCAGTCTTTGGGATGCAGATTCAGCTCTTGCAACCTCAAGTTGTGTACCCCTTCCTTAAAGGTGGTGCTATTGATGAAACCAGAACTCATATTATCTGAGATGGGAATATGGAATCAATAAAATGCAGTAGTCCTCAAACATACCTACTGTAATTGAGAATTTTTAGCATTTTATTGTTGTTGCTGCTATTATTTAATCTAAGCAACCTTCTTATTGTGTGCCCATTTACTAATCAGGCAATATTCTTGTCTTTTCTTCCCAGTGGCTATTGCTGTCCTAAACAATTGTACACAGCCACCAACAGAAATCAGAAGTGAAGCTTTCACCAAATCCCCCAAAAATGTTGCATCTCTTTTGATGCAGGGAGCTATTTAAATTTAATCATCTTTATGAAGAACTTTAGGAGGAGAACAATTTAGGCTGTTTAGGTAGTCTTGTATCACCTTGTACATGTTTTTGCTGAATCAGACAAAATAGGACAAGGAGAGGAAGACAGTAAAAAAGTCAGAGTTTAAACAGAATAGCAAAATGAAAAGCCCCCAGAAGTAGGAGGACTTAAAGTTAACAAATTTTTGCCAGCAGGTGTTTTGCTTCAGGTTCTAAATCCAATAATACTTGGCTTAGTTTAGAAAAAAAAACAGTGATAGGAACTGGGGAATTTACAGAGAAGCAAATAAGAAAATACCTGTTTAAATGTTGCTCATATTCATCTTTAAAATGTCATTGTTTTAAAAATAAGTTCTGTTCTGCACAATCTCAAGTCTTGTTGGAATTTGGGGGGAGAGGAATAATGTATTTCCTTCTTTCCTTAATATGTAGATCAACACTGTCAGTCATTATTCACCAATAAAATAGCTGACATCATGTTCATCCCAGAAATGTATTCATCCTATTACTTTCATTATAAGCTTTTAATGATTGGCTCAATAAAAATCTCAGGGAGCTGACCCCTGCAGTCCTGCCAGAGCTTTCTTGTCAGCATTGATCACAAAGATAAAAATCAATTGGCACTAAGGAGGAAGAAGTTAAAAATAAATCAGTGGTTCAATTTCTGTTAAAACATAATGGCTCTGAGTTAAGCTATATATATGAGTGCACATATAAGTGAATGTATTGAGACAGTACAAAGATTTGTATCAGGGTCAAGATGTTCAGCAGTATTAAATAAATTTATGAGTTATACAACATCCATGTATGCACAATATAATATCTATTTCATGTCTAAATATATTAAATATAAATTCAGTTGAACATCATGGGTCTTATCTATAATGTAGACCCAACATATACACAAGGTTAAGTGAAATGCAGTAGCCTACATGTTGAAGTTAAAATGGGGAACCAACAAAAACCCAAAACAGCTGGGCCAGACTTTATTGATTTGAAGGCAGTCTTTAGAAATATGACTCATGATAGATATCCAGATGTTGGTAAACTATGCTTCATCATTGGCTATTTTGGTTGGAACTGCTTGGAATTGTAGTTCCTTCTAGTTAGAGAGAGCTTTAGGTTGTCTTTCCCTAATGTAATGAAAGTCCCCTGTTGTTAACACAATCCTTTTTATCAATTATAAATCATTTTTCTTGTGCAGATCCCACAAGCACAACACTTCTAAAAATACATGAGGAGAGAATCTGATTCTCTGTATGCCTCAACTGTGTGGCAAAGGACCAGATGAGAGATATGCATACTCTTGTTTACCAAACTTGGCATCCATTGTACCAAGGATCTTTCAGAAATTAGGAGGATTCAGCAACAGTGTTTATGGAACGTATCTTGGGCTTTAGTATAGCACACAGCCTATAATGTCTTTCTTGAAGTTCAAATTACCACGAGCATAATCTTCAATGGAAGAAATCACAAGCTCCTCTAGAATAAGAATTCCCTTCTGTACCATCTACCATCATCTAGAAAAAGAATTTCATTCTTATTAACTTAGCAACAAGAGATGTCATTAAAATTGCCATCTGTTCATACTGATTTGGTTATTATCAGTATATACTTATTCAAGGAAGCTACTGAAAAGGAAAGGGGAAAAAAACTCATCTCTTTGGGGAAAAGAGGGGGAAAAAAAGGCAAGAAATTGAATAATAAATGGGAGCAATACAGGAGAGAACCCGAAGATATTTAGGTAGAATGGGGGGTGGGAGAGACAAGAAAGGTAGAGTGACAGACAGCATATACAATCAAGAAGGCAGAGACTCTCAGTCCAGAGCCCTCATTTATATTTCTTATTGTATGTTTCAGGAATCTGAGTAAATGTTTTATGTGAGACAAATAATGTTTCTGGCCCAGATTCCTAGATAATAATCATTTATTGCCTCCATACTGTACCTGACTTTGGCTAAGGGTGCAATGATCTAACAATTTAAAGCAGAAATGGAGTGCAGCCACACACAGATGCCAATCCCACCTCTATTCACGTTAACAAGCATAGCTAATATTGTATCAAACATGCAGGTGCATTTCAAACTCTAGGCATTTGTGACACTCAGAAGAACTTACAAATTCTAAGACAGACGTGATCATCACAACATTCAATTCGGAGCATCACTGTCCCTGTGAACCATGCCTTACAATGAAGAATTGAATGCATAAAGTCGCAAATTTTCAAAAATATTTCAGGGCTTAATATCCTTCTGGTTATTTAAAAAAACAAAGCAACAATTTATAAACATGTAATCATCCTGTAATCTCTGTGGTCCATTCCCTACTTGGATTGGATAAGTCACTCAAATTTGGTCTCAAGGTTTTTCACAACTCCCTTACCTTCAAGAACTTTCTCTGATCTATGTCCTATATCAGGATCTCATTGGCTGCTCAGTCCCGAAGTCTTCAAAGTAAATATTTGTAACTTTACCTGAGCAAGACTTGCAACAGGGTGGGGGGAGAATAACATTTGTGGAGCAGCTGAAAAATCATTGATTGCACACATGTAGAATCTCATTTTACATCCTGAGAGAGATAAGTATTTCTTCAGGGAAAGAGTGTTCGATTCAATAATATAGTCAAACATAAGCCAGAAGCATTTATATTTAAATTAAGTAAGTGTAAACTACTGAATGGTAATATCATTATCAATAGGCAAACCTACACACAGTGTCCTGGGAGTAAATCTAACTGACCAACGGTCTTTCCTCCTCCCCCCCCCACACACAACATACGAAGGGTTGCACCGTAACCATATATTCAAAATTAGCTAAAGTAACAGGTCACTCATTTGTAATGTACCTCCAACATGGTCTTTGGTATTGAACAGTTGAATTATCTCTGTGTGATTTGTTTCTTGACTCAGGCTAAGTTATTACTTCCATAGTGTCATATGATCAAGGTTTCCCAAGGTAAACCCAATTATTTTGTATTGGGTATTTGCTGAAAGAGAGTAAAACCATATTTTAATTCTATCTCTTTCTTTTCCAGTGACTGCCATACCCCTGCAACCATCTGAAGCCTACAAAAACACAGCTTTTAAAAGTGCGGTCCCCAGTCAGAAGGAAATTATTCACTCCTAATCTAACTCTTCCTGATAGTAAATGAAAAGAGAAAGAGAGTTGCAAAGGGAAAAGTGGAAGGGAAGGAAGGAAAGCTTTTTGAAATACTCAAAAATTTCTCTAATTTCTCTAACGGAATAGGCAGTTTTGTACCAGTTTTAATAGTACCACCAGCAACAGCTCAACAAGCTTATGTAGATAATTGTTCCCCATCCTTTCAACTGAATATATAAGAATATAGCAGTGCCTAATCCAGGCAACCAAATCAAAACAGTATACCACTTGGTATTTTTAGTAGATTCTCCTCAGAATACAGCACCTAGATTAGATGTTAATAATCTTTCAAGACTGCTGTTAGAATTATGATAGGCATTTTCTGAGGACACTACTAGATGTTATTCAAGACCGTTTACCATAATAACTGTCTGCTATCCGATTTAAAGTGGAAAAGCTAATTCTGAAGATGTAAAATTTAGAAGGGAATGGATTTGATTTGATTATCTGTGAAATATTTCAACTGAAAATCATCTGGTGGGCTCCAGGACAGGCAACGCTCTTTATTTTTATATACAACTGATCAGTCAGTTGACAGCTAGAGAACTTCAGATCTTCAAAGATTTGGGATGCTCGCTCACTGTCTCTATTTTCAAGAAAAGGATTAAATCTAATTATGGTCAACTATCATCCAATCAACCTGCTGAGGATTACAAACAAACTTTTATGTAAGGCATCACTTAGAAAAACTTCCAAATTGGATAGAACAAGATAATATTTTGATGGAGGAACTGGTTGTATTAATGAGAGAGAGAATGTAGACTAATGTCAAGTTTTACAGTATCTAGCTAAGAAATATTCTAGTGCCTCAAGGGGCTCTTTATATTTTCATGGACTTAAAAAATGTCATATAATTCCCAGAGGTAGGGTATGGAAGAAGCTGTAACAATCCTACATTGATAGGTGGCTATTGTTTCTAATTAAATTGATGCATAATAGCACCCCTATGTACATTATATATTAAAATGCCAAAAGGATAATTTGTATCCATGAAGCTTTGAATGAAGCATACACATGAAGCTACATCACAAAGCAAATGTGGTCCTCTTGCTTATAACAGTTTAGAGCCCAAGCAGCCTTTCTGAGATGCCTAATTTGTGAGACCCCTCTGCACATACTGAGATAGCTTCAGAATCTCTGGTGTATATCATTGCTTTCCAATGTTGGAGCTTCCTTGAAGCATATGTGCTGAAAGTCTTCCAGACTGGATGGCTTCAAGAAGACCTGTTGAAACCAGTGAGCCTGGAAGCATTAAATTGATGCATAATAACACCCCTATGTACATTATATATTAAAATGCCAAAAGGATAATTTGTATCCATGAAGCTTTGAATGAAGCATACTGGTGGAAAACTTCCAACACTGGTGGGAAACTTCCAAAACTTCCAAACTTACAGTGACATTGCCTGCAGCTTCCTTGGCCTATACATGCTGAAATTCTTCCAGAGTAGAGAGCTGAATAGCCTCAAAACTATTCAGCCTGGAAGCATTCTGACCAATGGGAGAAAAAAAAGGATGAAAGGATCTTTCTCCCATAGTGCTAGAATACAGACATTGGAGTTCTTCCAGACTGAATGGATTCAACAAAGTCTCCAGCCAATCCCATAAGTTGCTGAGCAGCCTACTACCCAGAATTGGCCAAAGTGCTTCCAAGTTGGATGGGTTCAGCAAACACTGAAAGATTGCCACAGTGTATTCTGAAGACACTTAGTTTGGATCCCCTTGAGCATAGGCATGCTGGGAATTTTCCAGGATGGACCATTTCATCAAACAGTGAGGGTAATTCCAAAAAGAACGTTAACCAGTAATGAAGGACAATGCTGAAAGAGGCTTCTTTCTTTCTTTCTTTCTTTCTTTCTTTCTTTCTTTCTTTCTTTCTTTCTTTCCTTCTCTCTCTCTCTCTCTCTCACACACACACACATTTCTAGCCCATCCAACTCCAAAACAACTCTGAGCAGCTTCACAAAGTTTAAAAAACAGCATTAAATAAAACAACAATCATCTGAGGGGACAAACATGCTATCCTTCCACATCACTCCCAACTTGACTGAAGATATTTGAAGCTACCTAAATGGCTTCACTGAGATGAATCAGGTGGTCTTCTCATTTTGGAGAAACAAATCAGTTCAATTTCATCCAAATCACTATACTGAAGCAACTCTATCTTGCTTCACCCAGGTCCCTTAGATGAAGGAGTAATCTCAGAGGTTTGTCTGATCAGATTCCTATCGTAGAAAGGGTCAAGCTAGGCTGCATCTTGGCTTCCTTCTTGTTCAATATTTATGTTAACTTTGTGGCACAATCCTTAACCAATAAGGAGCTTTATCCTTTTATGCTGATGAGTAGGCCTATACTCATGTTTCTGTATATTGATAATATGGCAATCTTTTTGACAAGTCTGGTAGATTTAGAAGAGGGCTTCAAACTTTTCCTTTTTTCATGTTGAGGAAAGCCTAGTCATAAATTATGAAAAAATGAAGATCATGGCTTTTGCAAAGAGACATAGGTGAGAGATTAATGGAAATTACATAGAACAGCTCAAGACCTTTAAATATCTTGGGATCATCTTCCATGCTTTAGGCACCTGGAATATACAAGGAAAATCAGCAGCAGAAAGGGCACAAAAAGCAGTAAAACTATCCCTTCTCTCTCTCTCTCCTAGAGGCAGTGATTTCAGACTCAATACACTTAAGGTATTTAAAGCTAACTTAAAGGAACTTTTACCTTTTTTTAATTGCTCAATCTTTACACAGGCCTGAAATCTGCATCTCAAAGACCACAGCTGCTCTGGATTGTACAGGCAACCTTATTAAGGACTATCTTTAGGATCAAGGATTGATCCTACAGACAGCAAAACCTTTGCTGTTTTAGTACACCTAAATGAAGACATCAATCTTACCCATAACACAAAATGGCAATTAAGGCCAAAGGAAAATGGCCAGACCCCAAATACGGTGTCTCTCTATCAATTAAAGATAAATCTGATGAAAGTTGATTCATTCATCCATCGTTCAGAGGTTACTTTGCTTAATTAGGAAATTGCAAGAAAACCCAGTTACATGAGTTAGACAAGGTAGTAGTATCTGCCACATCTCTACTGACATCTCCATTCAGAAAGGAGTAAAATAGGGTTGCATTCTGGCCCTTCTTCTCTTTAATATTTATGTGAATTCAATGATCACCATATTTACCAAAGCAGAATTCCATACTGCTAAACTCCATAATCTGGCATGAACAGATTAAAATCTATTTCTGACAAGGTCAGCGAGTGCGCCAGGGACATACTGGGCTTCTTTCACATTAAAGGAGGCAAGAACACACCTGGTGCCATAAAATCCTTTAAAACCAAATTCATCCCCCTGTTGTTATATAGCTCTCAGGTACATGCATATTTATTTATTTGTTTAAAGCATTTATATGGCCATCCAGTTCCAAGAATATGATCCTAGGAGGCAAAAGGAAGGAAGTCAGGAAGGAAATCAGGAAGTTGGTCAAAACCAACAAATACCAAAAAAAAACACAAAACCCAACATGTATCATTAAAACCAAATCAACAATAAATGTTGAAAACAGCTGAAGTATACTGTGACTCCTAAAAATGGGAACTCTACTCATTCTGTAACTGCCTCCATAAAGCCCTGCAGGGTTGCAACCAGCTGTATGTCAGAAAGAAGATCATTTCAAAGAGCATATAATAACTTATCGCCAAGCCAGATTCATAAAAGTGCTGTTTCAAGTAACTTACTGCATTTGGAACATGGCACTCTATTTAGAAGCTGGGATAATCCCACTGAAATCTAGGGTCTGCATATGCTGGTTATATGTCTGATTCAGGCTTCACTTTTCCATACATTCCCTGGCCATCATGATCCTTCTAGTAATTGCTACTTCTTTCTAGAAAATGAAAATCCAGAAGGATCTATGTCAGTGAGGCTTCTCATCTACGGCCCTCTGGCAGCAGGTGTTTGATACAGCTTTCCAGGCAGGACAATCTAGGAAATCAGTATCAGCAGGATATAAACAGGAAATCTTTCATTCCAGTTAATTACCTATTCAGTATTATCTGCCCAACACTCTTTCCTTTGTTTGCTTTAATATGTTGCCCTCTGAATACTTGAGGGAAGGTATAACAATATTCCTTCTGGAGAGCAAACCTCTCCTTGTGAGCTGAAAGAACCTATGATTCCAGCCCACATGTTCCTTTGTTGTCCTTTCTACAGCAATGTGCACCCTACCCTCATACTCCACTTGCTAACAAAATTTCAACCTGTTCTGTGATCATTTCTTTTGCTTTTTACTGTCAGACCAGAACCCTGACATATCCAGGAGAGCTGTATAATCTCCTTCAGCTGCCATTGCTTTACAAAGGAAAGCACTCTCCTAACTTTCAGATCTTATAAATATGCAAAATGTTCTTATGATTTCTATACTGTGTCTTTCTGTTACATCTCACTGGTCAGTAACCATAACAAAGTAGATACACATATACTTAGTAGTTTAACAATTTAGTGGTTTAGTATTTTATTCATAAAGTTGTTTTAAAATTTACTTTAGTATTCTACTACTTGTATTTATAGTGTCTTGCAGTTTGAAGCATTTTATTTGTATTAATCACCAATCTATTAACTGAAATTCTATTAATCTCAAATATCTAAATTTGAGCGTTGCAAAATTTTATAAATATTGTATAAAATGCTAGTCAATTATTGTAATAAATATATTACTATATTTAGTAATATTTGCTCTTCAGAAGGTTTGCTCTTCAGAAGAAATATTGTATACCTTCCCTCAAGTATTCAGAGGGCAACACATTAAAGCAAACAAATATATTACTACTATAGAATAGTTCTTGAAATGTTATCAATTCCTGTACAATTGTTCTGAATAAAAACTATGACAGGACTGGGAAAAAACTGTGAGTGATAGCTTTTCTATAATACCCTACATTTTAAAAATGGTATAATCTATATTATGCGCGGGTAACATTTCTGGTCCTAAAAAGTATGCCAGCTGTGTGGCTGGATTCTGGGAAGAACACTCACATATATCATATACGTACTATAACTTTTTGTAGAAACCTTGAGTAGTAGAAGGTTTCTGCTAGAAGAAAGGGGGATCAAGTGGCCAGTGGAAAACTCAGATAAAATTGTCTGGGCCTCCAAAGGCTGCACCAAGACATGAATATTTCTTGAAAGTTGCATGCTGGCTTCAGGTAGTATGTCTACATAAAACTGTAGGTTGACCAGTTGTGTTTTAGAAGCATCTATGCTTTAATGGAATCTGTTCTCATCATGTGCCACTTGGATCATTATAGTCTAATACAGAGGGAAAATCTGTGGCCTCCAGATATTTTTGGATGACAGATCCCATAATCTCTGACTTTTAGTCATGCTGGCTAGATTTGACAGGAATTAAGTTCAACAATATCTGCAGGGGTATGAATTAGGTTCCCCTGCTCCTGTAGATGCATTTGACCATGAAGGAACTTGCTTCCCTGCAGGTATGTGGACTCTTCTATCTAACACACACTAAAAATCCAAGATTATCCCCAAGTTTTACTTTGATTCAAGTAAAACCAAGGTTCAGAGTCATTATGGGCTACTTGAATATCACCTTCTATTCTTTCTTCATGAAGAAGCATGAAGAAAGAGGATAATATAAGGCTTTTCTTGGCATAGGATGTTGAATGAGTTGTGTGAGTTTTGTGTATTTTAAAATTTTAATCTGAATTTTTAATATTCAAAACAATACATACAAAAATATTCCATAGCAATAACTTAAAAGAAATAGCAGAGAAAATTTGATGCATTACTTTTTTAAAAAAATTGCAACAATAAATTTGAGCCCCTAGCATTTTGTTTCTGATGAATGCCAACCGATGCAAATGAATGATCACCCTACACTGATTATCCTGACAATCCTGTCAATCCTGTACAAAGGGTCTGATATTTGTTGCTTAGCTTCAGAAGGACAAATAGGAACTGTCTTTAGATAGGTTTCATCTATCCTGGCACCTATCCTCTACAAATGCTGACTAGGATTACAGTAGTTGAAGTTCAATATATCAAGGGGACCCACATGATGGAGAAGGCTGCTTTAATAATAAATAAGTACTATGCAAACCCATATGATTACTGCAGATAAACAACCCATAAACTCCATAAACAAACTGATCAAGGGCCAGTGTGGCCAATGGTGAAAAACTCTGAGATCTGTAGTTCAGCAACATCTGGAGGGCCACCAGTGTTTTACAGTATGTTAGACATGACAGGAAAAAACAGTTAATGGATTCTGTTTTATTTTCATGTTTTTGATAGCATTGAAATCAGGTTTACAATTTAAGGCCATTAGTGCATGAAAAACAGATATTGTGTAAAAAATATGACATTCATATTTCCTCTTTCATGTGTACGCTGAAACCTTTGAACTAATCTTTACTCTTACAAGTGTGCATCACAATTTTTATGTTACATGTAACTTTTTTGTTACATGCATGCATCCTCATCACCATCAGTTAGGGTGATATCTCACCTCTTCTCCAGGAATTCATAGCAGCTTACACAGGAAGTTTCAGTTCATGTTTTTCCTACCATTAGAAAGTTATGAAATTGGGTGTGTTGAGAAGAGAAGCTGATATCATGAGTGAGTTTCCATAAATGGGGATGGATTAGCAACTGAGTTCTCCAATCCTAGTCCAATACTTTAACCATTATGCTACTTTGGCTGTCACATACCACGATGGCTTTCATTCTTTCATGGGCAGCACTCTCTGCCCATGAAATAATGTTCCATTTTTCTTCTGGAAGACAAAAATATGGCCACTCCAAAGATGGTCCAGTTGCTTCCTGAAAATAAATCTTCTGGAGCAGGAATCAATTCAAAGTGTCCTGGAGCCAGACTACAAGTGGAACACTGCAAACTACTTTCTGTTCCAAAAAAATCTAGTAGACCATTCCTGGAATGGGTAAATTAGTGCATACTGAGGGGGAAAAAGTGATTTTGCATATCCCTACTTATAATACAATTTAAAAAAAAAACTGAAAATGGATATATTTTGTTTCCTTTCCTACATTTTATTTTTTCCTCACATATATTTTCTTCACAATTATGCTACAGTCTTTGATTAAAGAACATGTAACCTACATGCACTTCCTCCCCTCATATCTAAAGACTGCCTATCAATTAAATAGTCACTGAATGACCTTTTTTTTTTAAATTTAAAGATGGACATCTTTTAGGTATTCAACATTCTATTCGCTTTTTAATATTTTATATTAAATAATAAGTGAACAATAATAGTATCATAAATTTCTACCTACATTAATTGTTTGGACAGTTTTCAGTTACTGAAGGGGAGTACTGTGATCAACTTGAAAAAGGAATGAAAGAGCAGTTAAATAAACATGAGCCCTGAGTAAGAGAAAGGGGTGAAAAAGAAGCTCAATATAACTCCACTTGGATTCTTTTTAGTCTAAGAGGCAAATGCTGTCAGGCTTTCAAGATTCTGTTATTATATCCTACAAAAGTAAAATAGAATTCCAGTAGTCTTTGCAGTGTCTGTTTCCTGATCTGGCGTAACTTGAAGGGTTGACAGTTACATTGCCTACGACTAAAGAAAACATGGATGTAACAGACAATATTTTTATAACATGGGAAAAAGGAAAATCAACAGCAGTAATGTATTGCATTTATTTGGCCATAAATTATCAATACAAATAAGAATAGAGAAATAAAAATATTACACATACATTACTTGAGATATAGGTAACTCACTTATCTTAATATGAAGAACTGAGAATATATTTGATGTTTCTTTACTAGAAACAGGAAAAACAGCTCTGCTGTTACCACTTTTTGTCAATGAAATTTTGTTTTGTTTTGAAAATGTGACCAATATTCTTGATTCTTAAATAAAGAGGCTTTCCCCCCACATATTAGTAAACTATTACCTAGTTAGATACCGTTTTGAGATCTGGGAGGCGATTTGCTGATGTGTGTGATGTCTTTATCTTGCAAAGATAAAAATATGCCAAGAACTGCAGACATACCTGAATAAAGATGTATTCATCCTGGACAACAAGTGAACTTGTGTCAATGGAATGCAAAAAAGGTCCATTCCTGGTGGTCTCTGAACATTCTTGAATTCTACAAGTTATGTAATGGGTATCTGTATGGAAAAGAAAACCGTGTATGAAAAAACATTACTCAACGGTTTGTCATGGATTGAGTAAAACAAACATTCATCTTTTACCATGGCCAACTTTGTGTTCATACCCTTATTTTCTCATGTTTGGAATATTCCTGTCAGCCATGCCATCCTATTGCCTATTTCTTAGACCAATGTTTTCCACCTTCTACTTTTAGCTCCCAATTAGGTATTAGCTAAGCAGTACATCCACACCATTTTTTAATTTTCACTTTTAGGTATCCTTGTTTGAAATAGTAAATTTCCAACTCATTTTTTAAAATTAAAAGACCAGCTGAAATTTTGCTGGATAAGGCCTCGGAAAAGAATAGGTTTAATTTGCTTTAGCAGGTAAATGAGGCGGCTGAGAGATTCTTTTTTTTCTCTTCACTGAACAGTGAGACATTCTGGCACACTTAAGCATAAGTATCCTGTTTAAATATTTTTCCACACCTGAAGTTTGCTAGAACTATGAAGTGTTCCATAGCAGCCCAAGAAACTCCAGAAGGTAATCCTGTAAAGTGCTCACACAGGAGTTCTAAGAAACTCCAGAAGGTAATCTTTATGCTGATGCTGCTTTAAGCAAGCCAGACTACTTTACTATGTCCACTGCATTTATCTGCTAAAGCCTGTTATTGCCTCTATGATAGATTTTCTGGGAGAAAAGGCTAACAGGACTTCATTCTGTCTGGTCTATCCCAGAATCCAATGGAAGCAAAATACCCTATTTTACTCACATCAATATTCTAGGTACATTTCATTTCAATCCCTATTCCCAATCATTCAGGATTTCATTTTGTTCTTAGTTAAACAATAGCAATCTTCTCTTCTATACTGTAATTTACATGAATTGATTCATATTTTCCATGCATTTTATTTATGCTAAATATCCACTCAGCAGAATCCAAGCTTCCTATCCACAAAAGCAAAGATTATCTCTAGATAGTCTTGCAGTATTCATTCTTTAAGTTCTTAGAATTTCCATCTTCTGATAAACAAATATCTCTAACCCTACCTATATATTGTAGTACCCATCAAAAAACAGTATAGTAGGATTTAAGGCCATCTTAGTTCTGACTGACTCTTCAATAGTTTAAAAATGCTTACCAATGACAAACAACATATTTTTAAATTGGAGTTAATTGTTAGCAAAGTTTCTTGAGGTCAGCTATGTAGATTATTACTTTCCTAAGGAATCTGGCTACATAATCATAAAAGACTGAGCAGCGAATATATGCAATACAATAAAAATACAAAATGCAATACAATTAAAAGCAAATATATTTTAAAAAAACATTCTTGGATATTTCTATAGTCAGGCTCTAAAGCATAGTGTCATTATAAGTACTTAGAAATTCAGTGATATTTTTTCTTGATCTTAGAAGAATTAGACATTACAAGAATAATTGTTTAGTCAATATAACTCAACAGGGCCTCAGATACATTTATTGTATGTATGTATGTGTATGTATATATACACACACATATATATACACATACATATATACATATATATACACATACACATACATTATATATATACAGTATATATATATATATATATATATATATACACACACACACACACACATATATACATATACACATATACACACACACACATACACATACATTATATATACATATATATATATATATACATACACACGCACACACACATTATATACACACACACACACACATTATACATACACATACATTATATATATATATATATATATATATATATACACATACACACACATGCACACATGCACACACACTTCAGCAATTAAATAGGTATGATGTGATTAATCTAAAATTTCTTGTATCTAGAGATTATGGAACTATCCACCACATGCTATCCATAGTCCCTCATTTATGTTTCTCTAAAATCAGTTATGATACAAAAACTTTCTTTTTTCTACAATAACACTTCTCTTATCATAGATTCATGAAATGTGACTCAAAAGTTTAAGCACAGAGCTACCAGGGGTTGGACTGGATTTGGATTTGTTATTATCAATAATATGTGGAATATTTCATATTTCATAGGAAATGTATCATTTTGAATTACTTACACTAGTAATCCAATATATTCAAAAAAGACAACTCCTTAACTTTCACAGGCACATAGGACAGATTCTCCTTCCTCAGGCTTCTTTTCTGCCTTTGCTCCTCATTTAGGTGTCTCTCTTTTTCTGTCTCATATATTCATGCATGCATATATATCTCCATTTATTTTGCAAATATAGTATAATGAAACAGCATGAAAACATCCTTCAAACATACATGCATCCATCTACAGCCATAAATGCAATCTAGCATCCATTTCATAGTTCAAGTATAACATGTGGGTCTGCAGGAAGTGACAACTTAAGGAATAAAGGTGGCCATGTCTAATAAATAACCAGATTCTATAAGGAAATGAAAGAAGGAATAAAGGTGGCCATGTCTAATAAATAACCAGATTCTATAAGGAAATGAAAGGAGGAATAAAGGTGGCCATGTCTAATAAATAACCAGATTCTATAAGGAAATGAAAGGAGGTACTTCAGAATCCACGAAGCAGATACAGACCATTTTACCGAACAAAGAAGCAGAATGAAGAGATCAGCTCTGAACCTCCAATGAACCACATTTTTTTCCCTCTCCCAACACAAAAAGTCCATTAGAGCAAATGCAGAGAGAATGGGAATGGTCTTCTGATCTCAGTGATAAAAAAAAAAAAAAAATCCCACAAAGGGATATATTTTGAAAACAGCTGTGGTATATTAAATAATTCTTTATTGAAATAAAGGGTTAAGAAACAAGAGTGTTATTTAGGAAACTGAAATTAAATATTGCATAAAAATTAATACAAAGAAAAAACAGAATCCATGTTAGATGGAAATTACTTTATAGTGTAGAGAGTATTTCAGTTCTAACATGGAGGCAAATAGTGACAGAGATGGATGAGTCAACTTTCTGTGGAAAAACCCCTCTATTCCCACCTCAAGCAAATGATTCATTATGCACAAATTTAAGATTTTCCTGGAGGGGTCCCAGCTCACATATGCAATCTAAGTCATAAGGCCACAATGACTTAATGAGATGAAGGAATTCCTTCTGCACATGCCTGAGATTTATACTTCATTTCCTTAGTCTTTAGAATTTGGACCTTTTACCAGCCTGATTTTTCTGTGATGCATACAAAGCAATCCCATTCTACCTATGTTGTAGGGCTATTGAATTTAGGGTGAAGAGACACGATTCAAGACTTGACATTAAGTGATTTTCAGAAAGTTGCCATCTTTCAGTGCAACCCAACCTATCTCAAAGATAGGTTGTTATGGAGATAAAATGAGGTTACATATCCAGAAGCATTGCCTTGAGCTACCAAAGAAAAGGCAGGATATAAATATAATGTATTGTAAAGAAGACCCATGTTTGTCTATGGTGGCAAAAAAATCAGAAGGCATCTGGTAGCACATTTTCCATACAGCAAATTTTATCAGAAGATGTAAGTTTTCGTGAGCTGTATCTCACTTCATCAGATGCATAGAGTGGCTTAACTCATATATGATTTAAACTGGGAGGTGGGGTGGCGAAGGGAAAGTTTGTGCAGATGTAGGTTGCATGTGAGACAGATTAAAAGTACCTCCTCAGTCAATAATTGTAACATGTTAAAAAGTTGTTGTGTTTGTTGAGACCTTCTGAGATTGCCTGGCACCTTTTGATGTGAGTTTAGCAATTTCTCTCTCAATAGTGCTGTTAAAAACTTGTTTTTCCAAAACAATCACTTTGAGATCTTCCACAGAGTATCCTGGGAGGTTGAAATGATCTGATATTACTTTGTCCTTGTTCTGAGTCCTGATGTCAAGTTTCTGTCCATTACTTCTTACTAAACTTACTAAAGTTTTTCCCATTTGTCCTATGTAGAACCCAGAGAAACACTGCTGGCAGACAATGGCATCTTAGAGGAAGAACATGTGAAAGTACCTATAACCTTGAATATACTGTATATTATAACCTACGTTGAGGCCTGTGATTATGCTGTTGGTGTAGATGTGGGGTCAAAGTGGACATTTAGGTTTTTTGCAGGGTCTGATTCCCATGTTGGCATAATTGTCGTTTGTTGTTGCTTATGAGAAACTGGTTCAGGTTGGGTGGGTGGCTGTATGGGTTGGGTGGCTGTCAGTATGGTTCTGCCTCCCCGTGCCTGAGGAAATGTAGTGTTATTGTCCAGTAAGGGCTGTAGCTTATTAATAATGTATTTGAGCGTTTTGAGCTGTGAGCTGTAGCTGACAACCAGAAGTATTCTGTTGTTCATCCACGCTGTGTGTGTGTGTAATGCATGTGATGGATTGATGATGGCTGTATGTCTGTGTTTTGTAATATATCTTGCCTACTCCTGGGGGACTTGCCTAATACCTGCATTGGGGTCTTTTCACCACAAGATGAAGAACTTTCCCTTCCCATTAAGAGTTAATATTATATTGATTTGCTAGTAGTTTTACTGTAATTTCATCTGTTACATTCATTATTATTAATGGTCTTATTTTTGGTTTTTATATTTATTATGTTGCTTTATAGTTTTATATGATTGGCTTGTATTATGTATAATCAATCATCAATCAATTTTTAAGAGGCAACGGAGTCCAGCCTTTCCCAGTGTGAAATACAGCTTTGACTTGACAGTTTAGCTATCTTTGTACAGCAGTTTGCAGCAGCATCATTCAGGAAGAGCTTCAGGAAGAGCACTTCCCATACTGTTTGTCCAGAAAGCAAAAGGCTAATCACTTCTCCCCTTCTCCTGAGGTCAGAGTGGTATTAAGAAAATAAAGAGTCTGCATGGGCAACCACATTTAACTTCCCTTTTGGTTAATTCAAAATGGATTTAATAGCATGAGGCCAGGCACAGTGAAGCACAGCAAAACGAAGGGAGAAGGGTGGCAAGGAGAAAGCTGAACTGGGCAGAACAGTGACAGGCAACTGCAGCAAACGAACATGGGATGACTCTTGCTGCAACAGCACTTACACCTCCCCTCATGAGAAGCACTGTGGCCATGGAGCTGCTCTAGCAGCTTTCTGAGAAATCAGATAGAACTCTTGCACACCTTATAGAAGGAAGGAGGAAAGGTTGTGTGAGATTGTGCATTAGTTGCTGCCTTTAAAACAATTCAGCAAAGAATTATTGGCACGATACATCTCTCTGCCTCATCTTCAGTTTCTGAGAGGAACATTTCTAGATCTTGGAAAGCTCACTTCACAGGTTATTTATGCAGTGGCAAATTTCTGTAAGAACTTAAGCCAGATCCTCAATCAAAAAAGTGGCTGAGAAATTCACTTTACATGACTTTCTCGGAAACACAGCCAAATGAATGTCCCAATCTCCTCTGAGCTGCCTTACTAATGTAGCTTCCTGAATTGGGAAGGATGAGATTAATCCCTCCTTTTTGCAATTGATGGGACTAGCTAGGAGGACCACTGATGGCCTGCCAAAGAGCAGTATGATTTCTTTGAACAACCTGGGGTTTAGGATCTAGGTCCTTCCAGCTGAACCAATCCACCACTGTGTTGCGGATTGCCTGACATGTTCTGCTGTTTAGAGATGGCTGTTTTCTTTCATCCAATTTAAAGGTTTGCTGCTTCCTTCATCAGATGCTTGATCCAATATATACCTCTTCCATGATTTGGCTTTGGTGGTTATGTTGTCTTTTAGGCAGGAGAACATGCCAGACTTTTAGGAGCATCTGGAACTTGCTAAGAGCTAGTCATTCTGCCTTTAATACCAGGATGCTTATGCTGCCTTCTGCTTTCTCTTCTATCCAGAATCCTTGGCTTGAAAATGCATCCCCTATCTCCTTTGGTTATTATCAGTGTGAATTCAACCTGGTGAGAAGCCACATGTCCTGTCCTTAGATAGAGGTTCTAAGAACTGCAAATTAGGAGATCTTCACCTTCACTGATATCACCAAGCATCTTCAGGATATTGGGATTATTAGCTTTTGGAAGAGCAGACGACAGGAGGGGACAGGAAAGGAATCTATAGAGGACACAGATAATGGCCTTGAAGGACAGGACGAAAAGCCACTACCAAGACAACAATCAGACATATCTGGCTTGAGTCCATTCCAAGAAACTAATTTGAGCAAAATCTCAGACAGGGTCCTCTCTAGTTCACATGAAGACAAAGTGAGCACAGACTTGCAAGATTATGTTACTATACCTGTCACAATAAAAGTAGTCCTGACCTATATGGCAGTATTGTGGATTGTTTTGGTCTGGCTGTCTTATAGGGCTGACAGAATCTCATCCATTATACTGAGTCTATGCAGGCAATTGGCCCTGAGATTGGAGAGATACATGGTGTCCATATGTATTTATTCATTTTTATTTATTTATATTTCAAATTTGTCACCACCCATCTCATTGGAGAGCAACTCTGGGCAGCATGAAGAACAGATGAGATTAGCTACTGAACAGTCTCCTTTCTATCTTTTGGCAGGAAGATCAGACCTCTTCTGGAGTCCAGAATGGCACTGTGGTACTCAAGGCTTGAACGAAGGATGCGCTTAATTAAGAAACCCAAGATCTACATTTGTGATCTAGATTGTTTGATTGATGCATATCAAATTAGTAGATCACCTAGACAGGGATACATCTGTCATATCCCTCTAGGATTTGAAATACTAACTGTATTTGGTGTGGCAGTTAACTTACTTCAGGTCCAGGATAGCGCTCCTTTCTTTATCCTTTTGGGAATTATGGAGAAAATGGAATTTGACCCTGATAATCTCTCACATAGAGGGGACTCTTTATGTTCCGAAAGAGTTCATAGCATTCCAGGCCAGGTGATATTTTGTCATCTTGCATCACTTGGGGGAGGCAGTGAAGTAACTCCACTTCCAGCACCTCTAATGGAAAATAAATTTTACCGAGGAAGATAAAATAGCCTTGTCCCTAACTTTTGGATGGAATCAAAAGGCCTTTTTAGTTTTTAAATTATATAATTATCTGTTTTCAACTCCTGTCCCTCTTAACATAATGCCAGAGGTAAAAAACAAGAAGGCACAATCATGTATTTATTATTTAAGACATAAGAAATCATATTTATTATTACAAGGAAAAATATGTTCTGCTGTGAGTTAAGAACTTTCATTCTTCTATTTTATTAAAAAAATTTAATAAATGGAGGAGAGTAAGAAATTTTACCAGCCCTATGAGTGCAGTCAGCATTTCAGTTAAAGTGTTTCCATTAGAGGATTCTGTGCCAGTATGAAAGCAGCTTTGGACATGAGCAATGTTGAAGAGCTGAGCAGATTTATTTCCAGATCAGGTATTATGCATGTAGTTGAAACTGCTGTAAAGCTAGGACTTGTTTCTTTTTCAGATGCTGTGACTCTGCTTCCTCATGGAGGGAATTTTTATCTCACTGCTCCTCCTGACTCTTAGGCTTCAGGTTCTATAAGGATAATACTAGTTTGATGCCTTTGCAGCTTCTCCTCAGCTTATTTATTTATTTTTATTTATTAAATCTATATGGCCACCCTTCTCATATACATGATTCTAGGTGTCTGACAGTCAAAACAGGATAAAAACAAAATAAAAACTCAACCAATAATTATAAACATAAATAACATAAAAAGTTGCTCAGTTGAAATGTCCAAGTATGAAACTGATGAGCATTTTTGCAGTTTCTCTCTCCTCTTCAGCAAGACCTTCCAGCCTGCAAACTAACTTGGCTATTTTTAAAAAACTGGATTGTAGAGTCGGGTGAGGCATTTAAGCTATTCTCCCACCCCTTGTTCAATGCAGGGATCCAAATGAAAGCTTCCCTGACAGATGGTTCTCTAACCTCTGCTTGAACACATCCAGTTAAGGGTTCATCCACCTTTCTCTGTAACTGATTTACTGTTCAATTACTATTAGAATATTTTCTTTCAATCAGACATTTAATCAGTATCTGCCTTTCTATAACTTAAAGCCATTGTTCTGTGTCAAGTATATGGGAATGGCAGAGAAGAGGTGATGGCCTTCTTTTGTATGACTTTCTTTCAGGTATTTGCAGAATTCAATCATATCTATCCTTAACTATCTCTTCTCAAGGTGAAACATTCCAAATATGTTCCCTCTGTCTTCATAAACTTAATTTCTAATGTCTTCATTTCATTTGTCTTTGAACCTGTTTCATTTTCTCTGAGTTCTTCTCAGATCATGTTGCCCAGACCCAGATGTGCTAGTTAAGTCTTCCCCTTTTTATACGGAAAGGGAGTGAGGGAATTTTTCTTGCTGCAAGATCTTCAGAAGCTTAAGAAACAACAGTGACTTTTGTTTCTTTTTCTCAGCATAGTCCAAAAATCTCAGTGTAAAACCACAATGCCACATCAGATATTTTTAGAAACTTAACCAGTTACAGACTTGATACATGAGTTTTACTTTTAGGTTTTGCATTTTTAATGTTAATATGCTACAAAAATTAAAATTACTTTCCTGGATGTTAAATTTCTGCTGTGAGGGGTTCTCTGTATGGAAAATTAATTTTCACAGATGGAACTATAGAGTCTTTGGCTCTATAACATTAAAAGCTCCAAGTACAACAGATCAACTCTTTGTTGTTGTATTGATTGTATCGCAACATCAAAAAGCAGCAGGGAAAAAGCCAAGCTGATTATACAAATAGCACAATAATGCTTAATCTAGATTACTTTCAAGTAATAATATTGGCATTAATAACTATTTTTGTAGATGAACATTTTTTCCTTCTCCATTAAAAAAGTTGAACAGTGGGTCTGTAGTTGAAGATTGGTTGCTGAACGAGATAAAAGAAGTATATGAAGGAAGTAGTGCATGTATGAGAATAAATGAATGTTTAGTGAATGGTTCAAAGTTGAGCAGGGAGTAAGAAATGATATATGATGTCCCCTTGGTTGTTTAATGTGTTTATAGGTAAATGTATAAAGAATGCTTGTGGTAATGATAGAAGTGTTGGTTGAAGATGTGAACATATGTGTAGTTTTGTATGCAGATGATATGCTGTTGGCTGAGAACTCAAATGATTTGCATTGAATGTTAGATTAGATGATGCACTGAGGAACGTGTTTCTTAAAATTAAATTATCAAAGACTATGGTAGTTGCATTTGATAGGAAAAATGCAATGAGTAATTGCAGGTTGTACTTAAAAGGTAAAAAATTTAGAGCAACTAAATTAATCTGTGTATCTTGGGAGGATGTTTACTAAATGGGAAAATAAATGGAGAAATTTTAATAAGTACAAATGCTGATGTAAAGGTAGTGGGTAGCATGTAGTCTGTGCTAAAAGAAACAAACATTTCTCTGCTTAAGAGTGCTTCTGCCCATTTGTTATATGGAAATGAACATTGGTTATAAGGAGAAGTATAAAAATTACATGGCTACTGTGAATATGGATTGAATGCAAAAGTGACTAACCATATGAAATATGTCAAAATGGTTTGATAATATAAGGCAGAACTAAAGAGGATAGAATTGGAAAACAAATTATAAAAGCAGAGTGAATTGTTGAAGAAGAAGATTTTTTTAAAAAAATCATGGCTGGAAACATTGATGAGATCTCAAAAAGGGAGTTGTGAGAAGTTTAAAGGATAAAATCTATATATAGATGTGTTAGAAACAAGAACAGTTTCCAGGGATAGAAAGGTATGGACATGTATAGTGAATAGTGTTGACATAAAGTATATTTGTTTGCTTGTTTGTTTACCACTGCTTGTATGCAACCCAAAAAAGCCTGGGGCAGCTAACAGTGTAAGCCAAAAACAAAACAACACTCCAAAACCTTAAGTACATCTTTTAAAAATGACAATTGTTTTTTAAAAAAAATTAAAAAACTGGAAAATACAAATATCACACCCCACAAAACCCTCGTCCTGTGCCAGGTGGAAAAGATATGTGTTCAACAATTTCCTGAAGCCCAAGAGGGACAAAATTGGCCAGATCTCTGCTTGGATAAGTTATTAAATTTACAGGCCACATGACTCCATCACAACTCTTGATAACATAATACAAAATATGAAAATATAATATAAACAGAATTGTTATAAATTGGTGGACTGACAAATACCATGTCCTAGGTTAACTACACACATTTACAGTAACTAGCATTACTTAATTAGGGATTTCCAGTTGCTGGCAGTACTTACTCCCAAATGAATCTGGCCTTTCAAGAAGCTTGAATACAATGGTGAGATGTATTGTATTTCCATTTAAATTGAAGCCAGTATTTCAAGTTTGCATATGTACATATAGATTAGCAAATGTGACATTATGCAAATCTGCATTCTATTTTGTCCTCTCTTTAGTGCTCTCTCTCTCTCTCTCTCTCCCTCCTCCCCCCCTCCCCCTGGAAATACTTAAGAGGCTTAGAAAGCAGAATTAAGATGCAAAGCCTGTTTGTAATTCTATATTATTCTTTGGTAACAGAATTCAGTCAGAGTGTTCCCCTGCTTTAAAAACTTAACCAATCCAATTGCTTTCTTGAGAACTAAATAAAATGAAGGCTATGCAATTCCAAATATTCTTTGCATAAAGGTACGCTATAAGGTAGAAATCTTGTGAAAGTATTAATTAAAATGGGGAACTAGCTCACGGGAAATGGTTTTAAAATCCCAGTTTCTTCTTGCCTCTTAATCTCTCTTACCTTAAACTTAACACAGAGACACACACTACACACAGAGAGACACCCAAATATCAGGATTCTAACTGGGGCATTTATATGACACACAGAACAGGAACTAAATCATGGTAAATCTAGCATTTGCTTGAAAAAATAGCTATCAAATTCTCATTCCAGCAAATGAGCGGAAGTGCTCTCACAGGTTCCTTTTCCCTGCAAAAACAACAAACTCACCCATATGGCTTTACCCATGGTTTGTTTATGAACCAGGGACTCAGGAGATGGAGGAGGGAGAGGGGGAGACGGAGAGAGAGAGATCTTTAATACACAGTCATTCAGACATATTCTTTTTTGACTTGACTGTATGGTGTTTTTTCCCCTTTTATTTACTGCCTCTAATAGGTTTGTGTTCCTTTCCCCATTCCATCTCTTTCCACAGAAATGAAAGTTGTAGAACTGTATCCCCTTGATGCCTAGGACAGGAACATCCAGCAGAGAGAGCTTGGCGACTCACATTTTCCCTATCAATTAAAATGCAAATCAAAAGACAAAACCAAGTAAAATGAAATTCAATCTCTTCCTCTCCAGCTTGATAGGCTTGGTGCTGAGACACTCACGTCCATCTGGTGTCCGAGCCTCCATATGTACAAGGTCAGGCTCCTTGTCCAAATCTGTGACAGACCTGAGAGAAAAGAAGGAGCAGAAAAGAAACAAATCAATCTGTGCAGCAGGATGCCATAATGGCAGGCAAAGGTGAATCTGGATTGAGAAATGAAGAGGTGGAGAAAAACCACTGGCTTCTCATTTTAAACAAGCCAACCTAAAACTGGGATGGATTCAGTGCATGAAAAGGAAAGCAACAAACTTGGATCTAATAGCAGTTTAGTTTAAAAAGCACATAGAATTAGCAGACAAGAAGATTTAATTTCATTTAATTTGCTTATAAGAACCTCCATGTAGAGCTTACATCCAAAGGTCCCATCTCTGAAAATGTTTGCTAGTAAACCAGGGAAAAAACTAATTGTTGGGTGTAACATCTAGAGCTGAACTACCCTGCTCACCTGCTGGAATAAGTATTGTAAATAATACCTGGAAAGGCTTTTTGTCTGCTTCAGTTATGTTCCAGGGTGACACAAAGCACCTTAATAAACTGGCCTTCACATTTCCTACAATGAAAGTACTTCTCAATGTAAACTTATCTGTCATGGTATTATTGTATCAGACTTTTGGGGTAAACCAAGAAGAAGATATAGCAAGGATTCAAAAAATGCTACTTTATTGTGTAGGATATAATAACAAAATTTTGAAAGCTTGTTCAAACTTGTCTCTGTCCATCTTATACAAAACAAAATCACGGCTGGAATATTTTGATTTTCTTTCTCTTGCTTGCTTCAGTCCCTGGATTGTGTAATCTGTTGTCCAAGCCCCTCCTTAGCAGTTTTTTTGTGCCTTCTCCAAGGTCAGCTTTAAATTCCTTTATATCTTAATATCCATTTTTATTTATTTACTTCATTAATTAGATTTTGTCCCATTTTTCCTCCAAGAGGTCAAGATGACATACATAATATATATTGCACAACCACAAACCTAAGAAGTAGATTGGACTAAGAGATAGTGACTTGCTCAAGGTAATCCACCAAGTTACCATGGCTAGTAATGCATTTGAACCTGTGGCTCCTTGATCATTCTAAATGCTACTTGCACTGTCTCATATGAGCATTGGTTAAAGCTGTATAGCCTGTTCCCCAACACAAACTGAGAATGCTCATTAAAACATAGCCAGAAGTCCCCTGAATATGCACCCAGCAGGGGAAAAACAATCCCAATGAAAAAGCTATGTCTTTGGAAACTTTAACCACCATTTCTGATTCATTCATTGAGCAACACCCAGCATATACATGTGTAACAGAGTATGTGCAGAAGGGTAGACATCTGCCTGGGCATCATTCCTTTTAAACAAATATTTGATTATTTAGATAACATGCCTAAATAATACAAATGGGCATACTGGCTCTCATCAGTCAGTTTGGAGGAAAGAACAAAGCTTCCTTGTCCATATGTGGTTTTTTCCCTCCATATATGGATAAAATGATAACTCTAGCAAACTCAAAATATTTCAGCTTATATATCATTGTTATCTCGCTTACAATGTCATACAATGTTACAAGTGTCATACCAAACTATTTCTTTACTGAATATAGATTATAAACTTTTTGCAGCAATACTTGCAAAAAAAAAAAAGAATAAAAGCTTAACTACATTATACATCCTAATTGGACTGGATTTGTTTCAAAAAGATTCTTTCATACTTGTAATTTAAAAAAAAAAAAAAGTAATTTTTTTCTAATTTTTTACTGGGATACATACTATTTTTAAAGAAAAAAAAAAGCCAAGAGAAAAGTATTATTATTTTTTTAATCGTAACAATGCACTATACTGAAGGGGATGAACAAGATTGCTCTCACTCTTTTTTTTTATTTATTTTATTTTATTTTATTTTATTTTGGGGTATTTAAACAATTAGGAAAGAAAATACATCACAAAAATAACATTTCAGGAGTTAAATTACCAATTCAATAACATACATTGAAATTATGCATTGACAATAATGTACTTACAAATACTCATCAAAAGATTCCTTAGTAATGTTAATGGAATGTATATAGCAATATGATCTTTGGTCAAATTATCAGATTAATAAAGAAAAACCCTAGATGTTGAGACAGAATTTGGCATAAGAAGAAAAGCAATAGCTGTACTGAGGACTGGGGTTAACATTACATTAAAAAAAAAAAAAAAGTAGGAATTTACATGACAAAAAAATAATAGGGATTAATTTAAAAACAACTATTCACTGAGCTGGAAAAGTATAACACAAGATATCTTGCTAGGTAGAATTGCAGCCATTAAAATGAATATTTTACTAAATATTTTATCAAAACTTAATTTTCCTTTTTCAAATGATTACAATGCATATTGAAAAAAAGGCATTGAGTGATTGGCATAAACAGGTCATGGTCCAATAAAATGGTTCGCAAAATTTTGCTTCCGTTCACGAACTCCACATCAGGTGACGAACAGGATCCGCGGCCATTTTCTCTGCCGTGACACGTGGTCGTGGCTTCCTGTAGGGAGGGGGACTCTCCCTCCAAACAATAACCGCCTCCCCACCCGCCTTCCTGTCCTCCACGCCTCAAGCAAGGTTAGCGTTCTCTCTCTTCATAGTGTACTGTACTGTACTTTGTGTCATATTTTTGTGGTTTAAAAAAAAAATACATATGGTTCAGAACGGATTAACCGTATTTACATTGAACCTTATGGGAAAATTTGATTCAGCTGGCAACCAAAATCGGTTGGCGACCAAATTCGTAGGGGTCAGAACGGATTAACCGTATTTACATTGACCCTTATGGGAAAATTTGATTCGGGTCGCGACCAATTCGGGTCGCGACCAGAGTCGCGGAACGAATTAAGTTTGTGATCCGAGGTATCACTGTATATGCTTCTAATTGGAAAGGTAGTCTCATTCTCTCAATGAAAACATGGCTAACCACGTTGTGGGAATATGCTTTGATGTCTAGAATAACTTTGTATCTCAAAAGTAAATCTGACACAGGCTTCAATTCAATTCAAACTGGAAACCATTCTTAGACTATAATCTAACAATATGGATTGGCACCACATCCAAAAATTGGGTTTACTTATGCATAGAATCCATACTTCAATTTTATAAGATACTTAAATCAGAATCGATTTTTAGTAATACAGACTGAATTTATTACAGGATATAGTTCCATGCACTGATTTACATTGTGTTGACTTGGCTTCTTGATATTTATTTTTAGCCCAAGTTTAATCATGACTCTTAGTCTTTAACGTGACATAATAAGCACAATATATTTTAACTATTTACAACTAATTAATGATATATTAGAAAGCTATAACCTCCATGACATTTTAAAAATCCTGGCTTATTTATCTGTATTGTATTCTTTTATTCTTTGTCACTTTGTACTTTAATAACCGTGGTAATTGAACATTTTCAGTTCTCATTCAGCTATTTGAGGGGTTCATGAAGATCTTGCACTTGGCTCAGAAGTCCTATCAGATTCTTGCAGATCAGTCAGATTTGCTGACAAGTTTCATTTTAAAAATAACACCTGCTATGGTGCCATTTTCCTCAGTGCATCCAGCTGCACAAAAAGAATGTCTGTGATAGGAATCACATTTCTTTGTCACAGTAGAGCAGTGTTATCCAAACTTGGCCACTTTAAGATGACTGGACTTCAACTCCCAGAATTCCTCAGCCAGCCATGCTGGCTGGGGAATTCTGGGAGTTGAAGTCCACTCATCTTAAAGTGGCCAAGTTTGGACAACACTGCAGTAGAGAGACAAGTGTGACTCTCTAAAGTACTTCTTAAAAAAGGTAAAGGACAATTTTCACTTAATGCCAAATATTTGTCAAATATTCCCTATATGTCAACATAGACTTTGTAAGAGAGGAAGATGGATATGAAACCAGACATTGTTGGGTTCCATCTGCAGTGATCCTTTCGTTCCACCTGCTATATGAGCCATCAATAACTCTGCACAAATATTATTTTAAAATCTACTCATATTTATAAGAATAAATGCCACCAAACTGGTTAAAACTCAAAGCAAACCAAGGATTTATTCTTAAGCAAAATTTCAGTAATTAGTTTAAGGATCACTTGGAAGCTTCTTCAAGTTCATGACTTCTACCTGGAGTTTTGTCAACATATCCAGACCAGAAACAACCAGAAAAATCTTCCAATGAAAGTATGTCCTCTAATAAAAGGAGAAAAGGAAAGCAGCCAGAGTTTAGTGATACAGCAAAGAAGATTCTGTTCTGTCTGCACACATGCATTGCGCACACACATGGACACACACTACAATGCAAATGTTTGTCTTACTGCAATGTCTTCCACCTCTTGCTCTTGGCTTTGGGGAGGTGACTCTAGCTTGTTTCATACATAGCAATATGGCAAAATGTTCTCCTAATTGAATATACAGTCACCCAGAATACTTGCTTGCAGTTTTTCAGGGAATATATATATATATATATCCCCCTCAAAGCTTTCTAGCGATCCTGAATGTGCTTAATTAATCTTACTGTGAATCCATTTTTAAAAAATGTTTCCCATGAATGCTTATAACATAAGTGAGAGGTATAATGCAGCTGACAGCTATAAATCAGAGAATGTTTGTTTTAAAGCAAATGACAGGTAGATTTGGTTGCCTTTTGGTAGGCATAGAAGTGGGCCCCTTCCCCTTACATAGTTTCATTCTCTTTGACATGCTTTCTTTGTAATGCAGCAGCAGGAAATATGTGAGACTTCGGCAAGTTTGATAATATCTGGAGAAAATGGATAAAACTATAACCAAGGAACTTGAAGTGAAAGTTACAGCAGGTGAATAATGAGAAGAATTGCTCAGAAATGTCTCCAAAAGAGTTTGCCCTCCTTTATTTGTTAGCACCCCAAGTGCAGCTGACCTGAAGGAGGTCTGTGTAAGGAACCCAAGCTTGGGAAATGTTAGTGAAGCCACTTCAGGAAATTTGTTTATCTTTTTGGCTTAAAAAGT